>NC_092804.1:48341134-48647943 GCF_040954645.1 Diabrotica undecimpunctata | reverse complement strand
AACCAGAAGGCAATTAACGTCCTGTTTATATTTTGTTCCGGACAGTTGTCAGCGAACAACACCAGTTCATCAATGCCTGACTTATTAGATAAAAACTTTAAAACAGCGCTTCCAATTTCATCACTACCTCTTTTAGCTGTGTCTTCCGTCGATACAAACATGTGCCCCCTTCCCAAACCACAGTCATGTATACCAACATCAAAGCCATACTTTTCTGCAGTAAAAAGCTACTCCTGTAGTAATTTTCGGTACTGGCAGGGCATTTTGTAAATCAAATGTTACAACTAATTTTTTATCATTGGTTTTTGCATTAGCAGTTTAAGTTTTCAGCAAGTCTTGCATTGCTTTTGCCCGTGCTTTGTAAACATTTGTATTTTGCTGCTTTTATTTTATTCAGCTGCTATTTTATTTTTCTATATGTCGATGCAGAAGCAGATGGTATACCCTTACGTTTACACTATGGAACATAAAACTCTTTATATAAACGAGTTACTGACATATCACTAATTAAATAAGTCTTTCCCAGATTATCAGATCGACAATAGTGACTCTAATGCTTAGGAATAAGGTTAATATGGTCTTGAACATACTGAATAGCTTCATCGCTTATTCTGTTTGATTTATTATTATGTTTTTCATGACCATCCATTTTGGGCACAGGAGTACCTAAAGCTAAAACTATTTTCTCGATTTTCGTTGTTTTGTTGCACATTGTCTAAGGTAGTCCAATTTCTCGATCTCCCATCACTTTGTTTGTACTTTCACTATAACATTCCTGTCGCTTAATACTATTTACTTTACTTTGGGTTCTTTTGTATTTAGATGATTTTCTTCTTCGCCAACGGAATCATTTTTTTTTTCATTTTCGCCTATTACGTTTTCTAGATTATAGCCTTTGGAAATGTTGTCACTCGAAACATTTTCCAAATCATCCTGAAAAAAAAAAAGATTATTTTCAATATGCTATATATACACGATAAGGTTAACAAAGAAAAATGTACTACAAACATAAGTAAAAATCATAATAATAACTTATTAGAATAATGGTTTTCGTCATTCTTATTATTTTTACTATGTTTATCATTATTGCTGTTTTTGCTATCTACTTGCTCAATATTTTCACAAAAGACACCGTTTTTATCATCATAGGTTGTCAAAGGCGAGTAGGCGGCGGCCATATTAGAAATTGGCTTGTCATTATCTGCATAAAATATTTTACAGCAACACCACTGTGCAATATAATGATACGCTTCCTGTACTGTATCTGTGGTTTGATTTCATTTGATGTCTTAGCAATATATTTGTTAACAGAATAATTTAAATATCCAGAAAATGAACAAATGTAGCTTGTCAATATATAGCAATAAGCCCTTTAATTAGGTAAAATATTTAGGTACTTTTCTCCAAAGCCTTTGTTTACAAAGAAATCAAGACAGTCAGAAAGTTTACTGTGGTCAGTTGGCCAGCAGGTAGGTGTGTAATTAGATAAGTATTTGAGCTGTAGTTTCGGCATCAGTTGAAAAAGATTCTTCGTCTTCCATGTGAGGATAGCCGAGGACCCCAACTTACATGTTTTGCATTATAGCCAGCGCCGGCAAGATATCTTTTACCAGTCAAAAAAACTAGATACCAATTAGGTATTAAACTTTGATACAGATATTAATCAAAGCGTTACTGCTAAATAAATTAAAGTAGATAAAAATGTTATAAATAACGACTCTGTATATATTTAATGTGTAATATAAGTTTCCAAACTTTCAATAAAAAAATTAATAATTATTTTTATCCAATAATTAATTCCTTCACAAAAAATGCAAATAAGGTTTTAAAGGAAATGTCAAAACCAGTAAGCGTACAAAAAGAATAAAACATGTTTACAAAAGATGATAGTATTTACATCATACTGTACTTATAATAATTGTCCAATATGACAACTGATTAAATAACTAAGGATTTTACAAAAATATTACTACTTGAAATAATAAAATGTTTCTTTTATCTTTAATTAAATCAAATTTTGTTAATATCTAATATTAACCAATTTTTTTTTATTTTTTCAGGATAATGGGCGTGAGGCTTTGGATCTCACTGCGTCTCCACTGCGAGCTCCAGCGGCAGCTCCTAATTCAAGAACCTCACACCCTCCGCCAATGGTCATACAGGGAGATTTTAGAAAGGTATACTAGAAAAACTACTTATGTACTCTTTTAAATTCGTGAAATTTAACTTCCTTAATCAAGGAATGTTGTAGCCAAAGGATTTCTAATAATAAATTAATCAAAACAAAAAAAATACTATATCCCATTACAATGAATGACTATATTATTCTAAAGCTAAAATGATGTATGTTTAATAGATATGTTATTTGGTTACTAATGTTGGTATGTTATTTTAATAAACTTTTCTTTTGAATACCGGTTACTATGGTTACAAATCCTACTACGTTCTACCGAAAAATTTTAATTAGCAAAATAATCTTCTTTAATATTTGTCTTCTTACCATCTGTTTCTGTTAGGAATATAGATAATTCGTACTACTGAATTATATATTTACTTTCCCATTCATATTTATATATCTGAAATATATCAAATTCTTTATAATAAATACAAGATTGGCGTTCACTTATTCTAACATCTAAAAGTCTTAAAGTTTCACATAAATAAAAGTTTCAGGAGGTTCTCAAACTGTTTTCTTGTGGCATGTTTAAGTTAAATATTGTATATTATATGATATTTAGAGAACAACACTTACAGCTTTAGAAGATTTGCGTCAACGAAAGCCGACGAATTACTCCGCAAATGCTTCGGAATCTCAGAAAACGTTTCGAACAAAATCTTTATCATTGTATTGACGCTGGAGATCATCAGTTTCAATATTTGGTAAACTAAGAAGCAAGTATCGAGTTAAAAATATTATTTTTAAAATTTTCTCTTTTTCTTTTTTCTAATCAAATAAAAGACCGAATTTTAAAATTTAAAAAGTGCTTTAAAACGATATCTTATTTGACGCCGATCTTATATACTAAAACGCTAAGCCCTTTTCTTGTCCACCACTTTACTCAAAAACCATATTAGATAATTAAAATATTTTTTCGGAATATTATTAGTATTACGTATGAGATTGTCAAGATATACTTTTGGTACAAAAATTCACTTCCGGTTTTGAGATGACCGGAAGTTAAAATTTACTTTAAGTTTTAGATCCCACAATGTATATATGGATCGAAAGGTTTCGTCGAGACGAATCTAGATATGTACTTCCGGTTGCGATCCGACACCGGAAGTGACCCGAAACGCGCATAAAACGTCAAGATAGAGCAAATCTGACATCGGATTCGTGATCAGCATGCAAAATTAACTGCTAAATGATATCCATGTCGACATTTGATGAACTAAAAATTGCATTCAGGTTTTGAGGTCGACTTCCATAATCACTTTTTTTTTACTTGTATTATTATTGATGAATGTTATGTATATTCTTGCTTATATTGTTTGTATTAATCTCTTAATTTTTCTCGCAAAATAAAAATTTCATTTAAAAAACTCGATGTCGAGTTGGTCCGCTAGTTACTATTAAAACATTAAAGAAGCCATAGATATGTTAAATGAATTGTACTTTGCATGTTCGAAGATGGAAATCAGAATGAACTTGACCAAAACTAAGTTTATGACAAATATGGTCCCCAATAACCATTTAACTATTCAAGACAAAATGGTAGAACAGGTGGAGAAACATACGTATTTGAGCTATGAAATGAGAATCAGCAGGGATAACCAAATATGCGAAATCCAAAGACGAATTACTTTAGCGTGAACAGCCTTTGGAAAACTGCGAGACACACTTGGGGCCAATATACCAATTAGCCTCAAAAGAAAAGTATTTGACCAATGTATATTACCGGTCATGACCTATGGGGCGGAAACTGTCACTAACCAAGACCACGGCTTCCAAATTGAGAGTGGCATAGAGAATCGGTCTATGCTGGAAGTCACGTTGCGGGACCGAATAAGAAATGAAGATCTGCGAAGAAGGACAAGTATTGCTGATGTTGTGGAACGCATACCGGAACTAAAATGGAACTGGGAAGGCCATGTAGCGAGAATGCACGACTCACGATAGACGAGCAAAATTACAAATTGGAGGCCAGGAGCAAACAAAGGTAGTAGATGAGGACCACCTACAAGTTGGACTGACGACATCAGGCGTATCACCAAAAATTGGCAACAAAGAGCACACAATCGTAAAGAATTGAGAAGTTTAAGGGGGGCCTACGTCCAGTAGTGGACGTGATAAATGAAGGCTGGGTGATGATGGTGATGACTATTAAAACAATGTTGTGGTGGATCTTACCCTGGCTTATGAGTCAAAGTAAAAAGTCATCTCAGGAACGCTACTCAAAAATATTAACAATATCTACATATATTATATATGTAGATATATTATATATATCTACTTTAAAATGTATAGTATATGTCTAAATTTTCAATCTGAACTAGTCCGATAAAATTAAATTTTAAGAAGAATTTTTTTATCAAGTAACGAAAACAAAATTTGTTTAATTTATTAATGTTATGAATTCTGAGAACGATTTCCGAAGTGAAAATCGAAATGTCAAATTATTAAGTAAAATTCTGGCTTATTTCCAACAAAAATAATAAATTGCAATAAAATGTCACAAGATTTTGAACAAAGTAAAATAATCGAGATTACCGGAAACGTGACCTTCTTTAATTAAAAATCCGCGTGTACCTAGTTTTTTCAAAAATGTCGCAGTTTCCGATAATGGCGCTTTTTGTTTTTGTCCTGTTACTCTGTATAAGATACTAAGCCGATCATTGGTGACATAAAGGTGGGAAACATAGATTATTTATTAAACAGATGCAAATCATCTATTTATCTTCGAACGAAAACTTTTAATACTAATATTTATTTTTTAAGAAAGAAGATTTGCTATCATTAACTGCATGATAGTAGATATGCATCTACTGCCGTACATAGATCTTCATTAGCTCTTTTATCTGTTTCTGTTTTGTGGAGCTTGAATTGAGTTACTGCTAATACGCTTCAGATCGTAAGTACATCTGGTTGGTGGGCAGCCTTTGCTCCATAGTGATTCTTGTCTTGGTGTCCACTGGCCAATATGTCCTCTCCATCGATTATTAGATAATCTGGCGACGTGTCCTACTCAATTCCATTTTATCGACGTGATTCTGGCGATAGCGTCTATTGCTTTTATTCTACGATGTATTTCTTCGTTTGAGATTCGGTGAGATACCCAATATTTGGGGCTCCGTAGCCTTCCGAGTCACGCGAATCTTTTTTACTATCTTTTTTGTGAGTGTTAATGTTTCCGTTCTGCAAGTGAGTACTGGTAGCACACACTGGTCAAATATTTTTCCTTTGAGGCAGGTAGGTAGGCCTATTGGGTATTTGTACGACGCAGTTTGCTCAATATTCTTTCCATTAACAGCAATATTACGATTTAGCACCAAATTAATTATTATTTACGTCTTGATTATGTTGATATTTAGTCCGACCGCCAAGAAAGTATAATATAATTTTCCAACATTATTATTGCATAATCCATACGATGGGCTATAAGGACGATATCGTTTGCAAATGTCAAATGACTGAGCTTCTGTTCATTTAGGTTTATACCAAACTCGTTCAAATCTGCTTTCTTAGAAATATGTTCTAAATAGCTTTAGACTATATTCAATCTGTGAAAAGACATCCAGAGAGGACAATATAACTTTAAGCCCTACAACAAATATAAAGAAATAGTCGATGGCAGGGGTGTTATTCTCATAAAGTAGTTATTGAAGACAGAATGATTATAATTATTAAAATTTATTTTTTGAGCGCACATTTTTAAAATTCTGTTCAGTAGACCCTCAGTATACTTCTTTGTAAAACTTGAAGATATGTTTTAAAGATAAAGAGTGCAGCTTTCGTATAAAGTTTTTGTATTCTGCCGAGAATAAACGCAGTTTTTGAAGGTTTTAAATAAATAAACGTGGAGCGATTTTTGCCAGTTTTTAGGATTATCGTGAGATCAATAAAATTGATCACTTTCATTGATTAGTCGTAGTAAAATTTTTATTTTTAGAGATCAATCTTTAAAACTTATGACATGAAATTTCAAATTTAAGTTGTAACAACAAATATAAGGATGCATGGATGGCCGATGAAATAAAGAAATCGGGAATTGGCTGCCATATGAAGCCAAAAGACCACGAGGAAGACCGCAAATGCGCTGGACCGACGATATTAAAAGAACTGCAGGACCAATGTGAAAATGTTTTACAAACAACAGAGATGAATGGCGACAATTAGAAGAGGCCTATATTTGGCAATCCGAATACAGAGAAGGGCTTAAAAAAACAAATATGATGCATTTGAAATATGAAAAAAAAAACAGAATTTCATGTTTTACATTACAAACGAGCGCACGTCATGAGAAATGCATTCAAGAAGACGGTTTTGGGTGTAGTTTATAGCATAAGTTTGGTTCTTTTAAAAAACGTACTACTGTAATTGAAAAAAAAAGTTTTAAGTGTTTTAGATCGTTTATCATGTGAAAGTTTAAATCCAGCCCTTTTAAAGCATATTTTAAATGCCTCACGTTTATTGCCAAAACTCAATACTAAAATTTGATGTTATAGGTTTTAAAGGTTTAGTAATCGAAACTTTACAGTGACCATTCAATGAAAGGCACATATTATATTAATCTTATAAGAATCCTAAAAAATGGCAAAAATTGCGCCACGTTTATTTATTTAACACCTTTATAAAAACTGAGTTTATTTTTGGCAAAATACAAAAATTGCATACGAAAGCTGTACTCTTTTTTTAGCTGATTTTTGTCGACAGTATACCTGAATCAAAAGATATCGAATTTGTACCGTCGAGCTGATACACATTTTATTGAACATTGATTTCGCGCGCGTAACTGACATTCAAAATCGACGGTCGCTTCAAGCGTTGTTTTTAAGAGAAAGGTTCATTCTACACAAAAAGTGCATATAAACATTTTTGTTTAAAATTAACTCAGCCACATTTTTTATTTGAAACATTTTTTTTAGGGTGTACAAATTCTTGGTAAATCGATTTTTTTTCGATTTACCCCCCTAGGAGGGGGGTTTTAGGAGGAAGCCCAGGAATGAAAGTAGTAAACTTTTTTGCATCTTTTTGAGGGTTTAAAGTGAATATTCTCGACAAAATTCAGCTTGTTCGTATGACTTTTAGGGATTCAGTGGTATTTTCGTCTTTGACGGCTGGCGTATTATTTGTTTGTGTAATGTGTGTTTATGTTGATTATATATTTGTGCATTGTTTATTATATATTTATTATATATAATTGTAGATAGTATGTCTGCGACTTAATTAATCCTCTGTTGTTGGCATGTTCTTGTTGTTGACCTATTCTTTTAGCATTGGCAACCAAACCTTGATACATTCTGCTGATGAGTATTCTACACACCTCTATTCATTAAGTAGAATGAGAGCTGCTTCTTGTAAAATTCTGCGAAAATGTATAACCGACAAGTTGTTAATAGCCTACTTGGCCTTAATCTTGTAGGCAATAGTCTGCCTTTGATTGAAAAAATTTGAGGGTTGTTTTTTTGCCTCGGAATATCAAATTCTGACCGTTTTGTGACTTTTTTTGTATTATCTGTTTGTTTCATGGGTGTTTACATAGCTTATATATTTGTTTATTGTGTGTTGCATATGAATGGTGTATAATTAAAAATTGTACATAGTTGCGTATAATTTTTCACATATGTATATACCGTTAAACTAGTACATATCGTATAACTTTTTTAAAACAAGAGTCTTTTCATTATTATACTTGTTGTCGGAATGGTAATTGCACAACAGAATAGTTAACATGGAATCACTTAAAATAATCATACACTTAATTTATTTTCTTTCTTTTCCGTAATTACTATTTTAATGGGAATAAGCCACAACTAAAGGTTAAATTACGTTTATTGACGTTTAAATTTCCACTTCGGAAATCGTTCTCAAAATACAAACATTAGTAAATTGAACAAGATATTGTAAGTATTGAAATTTACTAATGTTTATATTTTGAGAATGATTTCAGAAGTGGAAATTAAAACGTCAATAAACGTAATTTAACCTTTAATTGTGGCTTATTCCAATTTAAAAAGTAATTACTTTAAAATGCCACAAGAAAATAGCTTCAGAACAATATTTCTCTTCCGTAATTACTATTTAATTTATTTATTATTTCTCTTCCATATTGCATATCCATATTTCTATTCCATATTACAGAAGATCGAGAAGCCTTTGCAATGGTGATCGCCAACATCGGATGATTCTGATATGGCACGCGAAGAAGAAGATTATTTCTCTTCCGTATTTTCTGCGTCAATATCATCATTCAATTCAATCAAATTTATTTGCACCATTGATGTGGAAGTGCCCAATCTTCTTATAGTTCTTCTTCTTCAACTTTGATCACTTTGGCAATTCTTTTCTGACAGTCTTCTTTTTTTGTAATTAGATATTTCTTTTTTATTGACCTTAATTAAAAATTTCTTTTTATCAAATTTAAGAAATGTATTTGCACGAAATATTAATTATTATTATATAATATTTATATAATTATTATATAATATAATCCTAAACCCATTTACCGTAAGGTGTCGGGTGTGGTGTCTTTAGTTAGTTGCATGTACAATTTTTCTCTAATCTTCTGTCTAACCTGGTTATACCCATTATTCTTCTAAGAAACTTCATTTCTATGCTCTGTATTTTAGATTTTAATTTATCGATAAGCGTCCAACTTTCACTACCAAAGGTTAAAATCGGCACAAACACCGTCTTGTATATGGTCACTGTGGCTTTTTGGCTTCTGTGGCTTCTTTTTTCGACAAAAATGTACTTTTAATTGCGTGGTACATCCGAGCAGCACTTTCTATTCTGGAACTTATTTCAGTTTCTTCAGTTACTCTGTTCACTATTTGTACTCCCAAGTATTTGTAAGTATCGACTTGTTCAAGTGTATTTCCGTTAAGTGTTATCTTCGTTTGTTTTCTATTTTTTCACATACCATTACTTTCGTCTTCTCATTATTGATCCTCAAATTTCATTTAATTAGTGCAGCGTTTTATACTTGTAAATTTCAATTGAGTGCCTCTTCATTTATCCCAAATATCACTAGATCATATGCGTATGCACACTCTGACATCCACACTGCATCTAGATTTCTATGTCAGGCATATAATTTCAATGTTTCAGCTCTAGTTTCTTTAATTATGTCATCCAAGACAATGTTAAACAGTATGGGGCCTAGGACTCCTCCTTGACGTAGACCCTCATTTACTATGAACTCTTCGGATTCCATATTATCGATTCTGATTCTGTTCCTTGTATGTCTATATATACTCATGATGGCTTGCCTGAGTTTGATTTTCACACCTTTCTTTTTTAAACATATGTCAATCACCTTCCTTGGAGTAATATCAAATGCCTTTTCTAAGTCTATAAAGGCTTGGTATAGCTCAGTGCTTGAGTTCCGTGCGTTTTGTATTAGTTTCTTGATAGTAAAAATGTGATCTTGGATACTTCTGCCTTTTTCTAAATCCACTCTGTGGTTGTTCCATTTTAGAATCAACTTCTTGTAAAAGACGTTTTTCTGGTATTCTCTCATACACTTTGGATGGGATGCTTAGTAGTGTTATTCTTTTGTAGTTACTACATTCGCGTCTGTCTCCCTTTTTGAAAATTGGTAGAATAACTCCCACTTCCCAATCTTTTGGTATTTGGCTCTCACCAATTAATTTGGCGAGAGCCAAATTAATAATTATTACCAACAAAAAAGACGCTGTTCAAGAAAGACAATATTTGTAGACTTTGAAAAAGCATTTGATTGATTAAGTCCAGTATAGCTTTATGTTAAGAGTTCTTACGGAGTATAGTAATGATCATATATACACAACTCTTCTTCAGAATATAATAGTGCAACAGCTGCAGTGAGAATGTACTATGACGACACAAACACATTTCCCTTGGATATAAGTATTAGGCAAGAAGACATCATCTCTCCTAAACTATTGAAAACAGTTTTTTACTGAAGCCGAATTAGGTAATTATGTAGATTTTTGTACACATTAAAACATACGTATTTCAGCATTTAAATGCATTCGAATCTTCTTTATGGGTACTTTTTTTAGGAGATATATTCACACGTTACACAATATTATCGTATGCAATATTTTTAACCACATTGTTTCACGAACGCCACATCAGTATTCAAAATAATTAAATTACAGCAAATAACACTCTATATTCTACTAAAGAACTGCTACATATCTATTCAAAATAATTGAATTACGGAAAACTACACTCAACAAAAACGATTATCTGACTTAAACTGCATCAGGTCGGTTGTAATAAAGAAGGGCGATATCAAACGTTGCCGCATTTAAAGCGTTCTGAAGTATATGTTATTGCTAACAAACTCTATAAGCTTTAATAGATACATATTTAAAATACATCTCAAAAATCTCTACAACTTTGATTAGTATTCTCCGTAAATTTCCGTATATTTCATCTAAGAAGTAGAAAGTTCCACACATTTTTGAGAGTTCTGTAACGTCTAAATTGCTTGTTTATAATTAAACTAAAAAAGTTTTTAACACTTTTGTTTTAAAAGTATTTCACAAACACAATTTTAAAGTTAGATGAACATACTCGGTATTTTCAGTAAATGAACATACTCGGTATTTTCAGTAAATGAACATATTTCAAATAGTTGTTTGGTGTAATTCTTGCATATTACCTACATACAATCGGCGAGTAACACTGACGTTTAAAAGCTATTGCCGTATTTTTATTTCTTTATTTCGTGCAAGTTCCAGAAATAACAAATTTACATACATAAACGTGTTAAAGTAACAATTCCAAACATTAATGATAAAACTTTAGAAACGGAAATAGTTTGCCGACATGATTTGGAGAGCTCACAGCTCGTTAACGGTTTGTAACTGTTTTCGCTGGTGGTGCCGCCCTTTGTTCAATAATTAAATTGTAGTAATGGACGTCCGCAAATTTCTCGGCTCAAAACACTCTTCGCGAACTTCGATGCTACAAGGTATCTTAATGGATTGAAAAAAGGAACTGTTTACGCGATAATGGAAAAAGCATCATGGTAAATTTGGGTTTTATAAATTTCGATACACTTTAAAATCCCTTTTTCAAGGGCTGGTCGGCTGCGAAATAATAATATTATAAAATATGTGTAATTCTTCAGGCATTTTGTGGTAAAAACTCACACCCTTGTAAACTTTTCAAATTATTTAATAAATAAACAAGACACTTAAAGTTAAGCTACTATTTTACTCTTATTTACGCCGTACTATAAAATTCACTTATCCTATATACCTACGGAATTAAAAGGATTGACTTATGCTGGGGATTTTCCCGTATTATTTAGTTCTAGGATATGCCGGACTATCTCCGAAAACATTTCTTACACATCTGGATGTTAAGAGCAATACCGCTTTCTGCATGGTCTTATTGAGACGTTCACTTAGACGTTTGGTATGTTTTATAGGATTTTTTTCGGAACGACTCCAGTAGTGGTGACAATAATAGATATCATCTGGGTACTTCCGATCCTCCATTGTATTTGAATTTAAATTTCTAGACTACTTGGCGATGTTTTCATTATACAGTGATGAGTGTCTTACCACCCGGCAAAATAGCGGAAAGGATAAAAGACAGATTAAGTTGTGAGATAGTACGAGATAAGGCTAGTTATTAGACGTGTCTATTTGACTTCAGTCATAATTATACGGATGACCTCGAAAATATTTTATTTTAATAATTTCTGATGTTAGAATAAATGATTAAATATATTAAGATATATTATAGTAAAAAACATTAATTAGTAGCGATTTTAAATTATAAATCTTTAAGTTTATTTAATAATAAAAATAACTCAAATACTTGACTAAACTAAATAGGTATGATCAGTCCGAAAACAATTGTTGTATGAGGAGTTGGCGTAATAGTTAGAGACGTTGTCTATTGATAAGAAGACTGGGGTTCAATTCACCCCAAGGGAAAAATTTTTGTTTTACTCAATCAAAAATAATAGAAAATATGATACATATTAGGTAACAAGTTTTCGAAAAACTCATTATTTACAATTTATTCTTATTCCAATGTTATAAAATAGAAATACAAAATATTTCAAATTCAATTCCAGTTTTACAGTCTTCAGTTGTGAATGAAAAATAATCCATTGAAGACTGTTTAAATGTCAAATCCATTACTAAATTCTCAGTGTTAATATCAATTCCTCTGTACAGGTAATGATTTTCAAAACAATTGATGACATTGGAATGGATGCGCGCGAACAGCTACCTGCTTTATAGCTAACCAAATCATCAAGCCTTCAAGTTATCAAATAATAACACATCTAGAAGTTTTTTTTACGGTAAACAGAAACTTTTTATTGAAAAAACAATTTGTGAAAAGGATTTTAACACTCGAGGAAAAAGTGCAAATTGTTGTCTGGCATGTGAATGGATTATCAGACAACATAATTAGACAACAATTTGTAAATATGTTTCCAATAGGCCGGCTCCAGCACGATCAACAATTCAGTCTATTATATGTAATTTTTTTACTTATGGATCCGTGTTTGATCCAAGAGGAGTTCGCAGACGAAGGGAGGTAAATCCAGATTTGGAACTAAGGGACACTTTGATTTGTGCAAGTATTGAGCAAAATCCTACCCAATCAACACCTCGTCTCGGAGAACAATGTGGAATTCCAAGATTTAGAGTAGGTGAAATTTTGTAGAGACATCGATACCGTCCCTATAAACTTCATAAATCCAACGAACAATTCCCTTGGGATCAATATAGACGTTTAGAATTTTGTCAAACTGCAATGGAAATGTCACATCAAGATGAACGTTTTGTTCACCGATGAATGTACGTTTTCATTGCATGGCCGTCACAATTCAATCAATGCTAGGTATTGATCTCGAGGAAATCCTCGTCAGATTTATGTCGCTCGTACTCAGCGTCTTCGAAAAGTAAATGTTTGGGGAGGCATAATAGGGAATCATGTCATTGGTCCATTTTTTATAGACGGTATGTTGACTGGGCGGAAATACTTGGAACTTCTGCAAAATGAAATTGTCCCAGCCCTTTCTAAAGTTTTTACTTTATTTTCAAAAGTACGACGATACTGTTTTGTCAATAAGATTTTTTGTTTTAACTTTAGTTTTTGTTTAGTTTTGTTTAGTGATCCCGACTCTGAATGGCAAGTATAGAAAATTTTGTTTCAGGGAACATATTTCCTGATGTCAACGAATAGTTCGACACTGTATTGTTGTTTTTTACCTTAGAAAAGTTGTTTATTCTCATTTCCCATTCCTCAGTTTAAGCGGAGTTGTGTCATCCAATGTCTCAGTGCAAGCAACGACAACTAGTTAAGGGAAAAATTAAAGAAAAACATTTTTTCTTCAAACGTCAAATAATGATGACATTACTTATCTAACTTGATCCTGTCAAAGTTTGATGTCTCCGCCGGCAGCAGTTTTTTTTCCCATTTCTTTACGGCGGAGGAAAAAATGTTGTCATGGCAACAATATGAAACATGTCACAAAGCAACAATACAAATGTCATTACCAACAATTAAACATCATTTTTATTTATAGTAATATTAAAAGTACAATTAGTTAATGAGGCATTTTCAAAATTGAAACCGTGCAAAAATGTTCCCGACTCTTGATACGCATTGGTAATTGTTGATGATACTGATGGTCGAGAACAACTTTCAGCAATCATTCCCGATGTTGGCGAATCATGAGGGTTTAAAATTTTTTGAGCATTATCGTTGCATTGCAACAACAACTTCCAGAAATTTCCGGACAACACAAGTCCAGAATTTTTTAATTCTTTAAATACATTAAATCTACTATGCCCTTGCATCTCTTTCCAATAAGGGTGTACCCAAAACTGACGTTGCGGAGGAGTTTTGTTCATATTGTTGACGTTTAAAAGCGTTAGCATAACTTCATCCTCAGAGGGCGATATTTTGAATTTAAATATTATGCTACTGATAGTAGCATGCTGCTAGTCCTTTTAATATCATGTTACATTTGTGTGCGCTACCTACCATGCTAGTGCCGTGCCAGTGCTATGTCACTGCTCTCTTATATGTCACACCAGTTTGGTGGGCGCTATCGCTAAGACAAAATTTGTGATACTATTTTTTTATTTTAACAATCAGAGGATTTAAAAAATATTATGATTTCTTTTTATAGTTTTTTACCTTTTTTCTTTTTTTTACAGTACTTTATTATTATATTTTGTTTGCAGGTGTCAGGAATCAGCAGTGAAATTTTTAAGCAGATAGAAACAGTAGAAAACGACCACGATGCGTCAACGGCTGCCGCCTTGGACGTAAGTTATACCATTATATCAATAATCTTTGTCAAATTGTGGTTTTGAACAAAATTAGAATAAGCAGTTATAACAATAATTATCTTGACAAAACAAGTAAACAAATATATTTAACTTCAACTTCGACCAGGCAATGTTAGGAAAATTGGAAATAATAGAATAAGAAAAATATTTTATATATACATATATACATATACATATACATTACATATTATTATCATTACTCTCATCGTATTTTTCTCCACGATTGTCTAATATTCGTTTTTCTGTACCATATGTACCGGCTTGTTTTCCTATTTTAAAGTTCCATCAAATTGGACGTCTTGTTCGTCTCTTTACGCCTCTTGGACACCACAGTATAATTCTAGTGGACCACCTATTGTCAGTTCTTCTTGCTAATTGTCCCGCCCACTGTCATTTTAAAGATTTAATTCTGTGGATTACATCAGTGAACTTAGTTTTCTGTCTCATTGATTCTATTTTTTTTTCAATCTCTTTTGGTTATACCTAACATGCATCGCTCCATTGACCTTTAAAGTGACTTTGAGTTTCGCTATTATATCTTTCTTTAGGGCCACTGTTTCGCAACCGTACGTCATAATTGGTAGAATACACTGATCGAATGCTTTTTTCTGCTTTGCCGTGTGAAGTGGCAGCCTGCATATGAATATAACTGCATTTTTACCAAAAGATGCCAACCCAATCTCATTCTTCTGTTGATTTAATAAAGTATGGAGCCAGATTTATGTATTAATTTTTATGAAATTTATGTATTAATTAATTCTTAGATAGCTGAGCCTATCGATGGATGGGCCTTTGTTCTGCCAGTTTATATTGCTGAATATATTTTTTAGAGTTAATTAAGAGCTTTGGTGATATTGCGTCTCCTTCTCGGATGCCTCTGGTAGTGGCAAAATGTGGAGTTTTCATAAATTTTTACCTTAGATTTTGCTTGTCTGTATACAATTGCTAAATTTTCTATGTACGGTTTGTCAATGCCTTGATTGGTCAAAGCTTCTATTACTGGCTTAGGATGTATAAAGTCGAAAGCCTTTTTAAAATTTATAAAGGTTATTGCTAGCGGTATTTTATATCCTTTAGCTATACTCATTAATTCTCGTAGCATATGAAAATGATGCAGGGTACTGAATCCACTTCTGAAGCCAGCTTGATCTCGCTATGCAGCATATAATACATTCGTTAATCTATTGTTAGTGATCTTTGTGAATCTCTTGTATACGATTGGTAGTAGACTTATAGGTCTGTAATTTCTGATATCCTCTTTGTTACATTTTTTATGAATTACAATTGTTTTCTGTATTCCAGTTGGTTCCTGGTATGCATGTTGATCTTTGGCATTTCGTAAATATGTCTGCTAAGATTTTTCAGAATATTTTGGCAGCGTATTTAAGCAGTTCCACTGTTATGACATCTCTTTCAGCTGCTTTGCCTATTTTATTTTTGTAATTGTCCATTCTATTTCTTCCGAAAGGACTTCTAGTATATCTTCTTGGTTACTAATTGCTTCGTTAAGTGTTTCAGGGGCTTTGTATAGTTCGCTGTAGAATTTAGTCACGAGTTACATTATTTCATTTCTGTCTATAATTCTGGTGTTTTTGTTTCTTAGAGAAATTTGTTTGTTTACAATATATAATGCATTTTTTTTTGGGTTTTTCTGTTTTCGATTGCATTTTCTACCAATCTTGCATTGCATGTTTTCCTTAATACTTTTCCATATTGTCTTACAAAGTTCTGTGTATTGTATTCTCTGTATGTTGCTACTTAATTTCATATCTGTTCTCCGTTTTAGTGTTATTTTGGTTTTATTAGACAATTTACCTTCTTCTTCTTCTTCGTGCGACTAGGATTACTCCCGTTTGTCTGCCTCTTATTCTGTTTCAGTTGTTGTTGACTGTACATTATCTTTCTACCTTTTTGGCGGCCTTCCAACGGGTCTTCTGCTATACGGCTTGTTGTTTTTACAGATGTTCACTAATTTATCTGGTCCCATTCGGTTTACATGTTCGTTCTAGTTTTTTTTCTTGTTTTTATCTACCTGTTAATATTTTGAATTTTGCATTGTTCGTGTACACTTCTGTTGGTTTGTCTGTCTCTTAATGATATGCCCGCTATTAATCTTAATACTTTCATTTCGATATTGTTGATTTGTTGTTTCGCCTTTCTTGTATCGGTCCTTGTCTCCGCTGCATA
Source organism: Diabrotica undecimpunctata (assembly GCF_040954645.1). Taxonomy (NCBI): domain Eukaryota; kingdom Metazoa; phylum Arthropoda; class Insecta; order Coleoptera; family Chrysomelidae; genus Diabrotica; species Diabrotica undecimpunctata. The sequence continues at coordinate 48,631,275 of NC_092804.1, read as the reverse complement.
TGCTAGAATTAGTCTTACTGTTGTCTTGTATGATTTCATTTTGCTTTCCGTGGTCAGATATTTGTTTCTCCATATCGTTTCTCGAAGGCAACCACTTACTCTTGCCGCTTTTGATGCTTGCCTTGTGGTCTCTGTTCTTATATCCCTGTCACCAGTAATCTCTACTCCTAGGTAATTGAATTTTACAATTTACCTACTATGTTTATTAGCGGGCTTCCAATTTCTTTGGCACTATTAAGGATAATTTCAATCAATTGAGAGCTGTCGATTTGATTATGTAATCTTTTATCAATTGTCCCATGGGTAGTGATCAAAGTTTTCTTTTAGATTGTTAATATCTGTACTAGTTATTTTTGCTTTTGCGATTAATTTTATTCTTTCTAGTTTCAAATCTAGAACATTTTTATTCTGATTAATCCATGGTCGCTGCCTGTTTATAATTAATTTATTACACTGGCATCTTTTATTGTATCAATTTTGCTGCTTAGAATGAAGTTAATTTCGTTCTAACTGGTTCCATTTGTTGCTACCCAAGTCCTTTTTTTGTTCGATTTTTTCTTAAACAATGTATTTGCAGTAGACATGTTTTGGTAGTGTCCAAACTGAATCAGTCGTTCTCCCCTGTCATGTCTCTCATTGACTCTATACTTTAACATGACTTGTTCCTTGTCATTTTTCTTTCCCATTTTGGCATTAAAGTCACCAATTATATACTTGAAGTAACTTTTATTCTAATTTAATGCTTCAGTTTTATTACTGTGAAGTTCCTCTATTTCTATTATATACAGAGTGGTCCGTAAGTAATTGTACAAAAGAAACAGTATATTCTACACTTTAAAATATTACGATTTAAGCCAAATTGCTATAATAAAATGTTGATATTAAGAAAGATACAGGGTGTTAAAGTGCAAATTTAAAATTTTATTTTTCGCTATAACTTTCATGTTTGTAAACATTTATGTATAAAAATTTACAACTGGGTACTTTTAAATATGAGAAATTATAATTTGATGCATACTTTGATGTAACTGATAGAGGGCGCCACATATGCTACATATGTGGTATACATTTTCACTTAACTTTTTTGCTCTTTAAGATACCTGCATTTGGGATAAAAAATATTAAAGATACATTATTTTAACAAAAAAAAAGGTATACCTGTTAATAACTTCAAAACTCAACAGTTTTCGAGATAATCGCATTTTACAAATCAGCTGCATAATTCTGATTTAAGTCAATTATTTCAGGCAACGAAGAAAAAATAGACAAAACATTAATACTTCTGAATTTTGGTATAAAACACATTTAACTAAATTTAATAGTTAATGAAATATTAAATAAAATAAATGTATCAGCAGGATAAATAATAATAGGATTTGACAAAATAACAGAATAATAGGATTTTACATCAAACATTTTACGTTTTATGTTAAATTAAAGTCATAATCAAAACATTTTGTTTACAAACCAAATTAAGCAATAGTTAAACTAAATAAAAAAACTTTTGGACAAAGTAAGTGTTCGATATGTCCACTATTTTTTTTAATTCATTTGTCAATATATTCCATAAAAGATCGTCTCATATTAAATAGCATAATTCGTCCTAAAGAAACAGCTGCAGTATTTATTTCTTTCGATAGTTGGTTGTGAATGTTTATGGGATTCTTTTAGACAAGTTGTTTTAATGCGCCCCATACACCAATATCAAGCGGATTAAATTCGGGGCTACGTGGTGGCTATAATGTTTAATGGATGAATATATTATTTTGGATACATATCCAAATCTTATGGTATATTAGGGAACTACATCTTATTTGTCGCAGAAGTTAAATAATTTATTAAACTGTGATGTATCTCGTTCATTGGTTACTTATATACACACGGAATAACCTATCGATGACATTACTTATTTATATGATTACGATTACGTTACAGCTTACGAGTAACCATAATTACATCTGGAACAAATGGACTATTATGATTTACTAACGAACTAATATTATGCTAAACTTAATTGCCTTTGTGTTTACTATATTTATAACAATATCGGTTATTAGGACAACGATGATGTATTGTAAAAATGCTGAGTTTTTCAGGTTAGATTTGTAGCAAAAGTATTATGAAACAGGACACATATGTGTTATTCAATAGCTGTGCTCTAGTTTCTATTTGTCCTAATAAAAATGGGTAAACAATTTACTAATGAACAATAAGTATTCTTTTCGGATTTTTTATAAATTAAATAATTATATCAATATCTCACCACATTGCCAAGGAATATGACTACCACGACCAATCCAATGTTCAAGTTGTATTAAAGTATGTTTTAACTGCCTTCTCTCTAGAATGTGGTGGTGTACCATCTTGCATAAACCACATATTTTGGATTTTCAGCATTTTACAATAGAGAAAAAGTAATACAACGCCATTATAGAAACGTAAGAAGCGATAGAAAAGGGAAATTGTAAATATGATGACGGCCAACGTCTGAATACGGACACGGCACCTAAAGAAGAAGATGAAGAATCTTTTCTCCAATAAGACATTTAGCACCCATAACAAAGCATTGTGTGATGTTACGTTATCATCTTTGAGTTGTTTTAATAAGAGTAAACTCTGAATTATGCTTATCTACAGGTATTCAGTGCTTTACCGCACAAATATCAAACTAAGAATTATTATGCAGCTGACTTATAAAATGCGATTATCTTGAAAATGGTTGAATTTTCAGGTTACTAACAAGTATACCTTTTCTTTGTAAAAATAATGTATCTTTAATATTATTTAACACAAATAGACCTATCTTAAAGAGCAAAAAAGTGAAGCGCAAATTTATGCTACGCATATAGCATATGTGACGCCCTCTATTAGTTACATTAAAGTATGTATAAAATTAAAATTTATCCTACTCAAAAGCATCCAACTGTAAATGTTTGTCCAAAAATATTTACAAACCTAAAAGTTATAGCGAATAATAAAATTTTAAATTTCCACTTTAACACCCTGTATCTTTCTTAATGTCAACATTCTGTAAAAGCAAGTTGGCTTAAATCGTAATATTTTAAAGTGCAGAATCTACGTTTTCTGTTTGTACAATTACTTAAGGACCACCCTGTATATTTATATATTAGCGAAATTGGTCGGTGCGTCAAATCAAAATAAAAAAGGATCAAATATGAATCAGATCTTATACTTGTTTTCATTCTCTTGTTATAGAACCCTTTTAAAATACCTAACATTTCATATTCTTTAAAAAAATCTATATTATTTACAAAAATTCTTACTCCAATATCCAATTTAAAATTATTTATCAAAATTGTAAAGAGGTAAAGGTAAAAATTTGAAAGAATTCCGAGAATATAAAGAAAAGACACACGATATGAACAAACTCCACCATCCGAAGAAACACAATAATGCTCGACGAGCAGTGACTTAATAAAAGTCATATTAAATAATTTCTTCATCATCATCATCATCACTGGCTCGACAACCCTTTTTGGGTCTTGGCCTGTTCTAGGATTCTTCTCCATTCCGATCTGTTTCGTGCTTTTTTTCTCCAGTTTTTTATTTTTAAGGTTGTTATATCATTTTCTATTTGTTCTAAGTACCTATCTCAGTTTCGGTCTTCCTCTTGTTCTTTTTCCTACTGGCATCTGTTTGAATATTTTGTTTGGTATTTCGCCTTCTTCCATTCTTTCTACATGTCCTATCCAACGCAGCCGTCCTATTTTGATGAATGTTATAATATCCGGATATATTTTGTATAGTTCAGAGTTGTATCGTCTTCGCCATATTCCGTTTTCTTTTGTGCCCTTATATATGTGTCGCAAGATTTTTCTTTCGAAGGTGGCTAACAACGTTTCCTCTCTTTTAGTAAGTGTCCAGGTTTCTGAGCCATATGTGAGTACCGATCTTATTAGGGTTTTATATATTTGTCATTTTGTCTTTCTTGCGACGTTATCTGATCTTAGGTGTCTAATTAAATAATTTCTTAGCAATATACTATTGACCAAAATGCTTCTTAATCATTTTTCATAGCTTTTCATTGTTAATCAGATGTATTTTCTATATCCCTATAAGAAATATATTAATTTGGGGAACATCCTTCAGTATTTACCATTGGTTTTAAACTTGGGATCGGGACCGCAAGTATTTTAAGACAAATTAATAATTAGAACGATTTCCGAAATGGAAATCAAAACGTCAAATAAACTTAATAATTTTAAAGTAAAATTATGGCTTATTTCGATCAAAACAAGTAGATTAGTAAAGAAATTCAAAAAGACCAAAATTAAAAAATATTAAAAAATATTATTATCAACCAAACGCTTTCAAGACACCTTCCAAAAATAAAATATCTGCTAGATGTGATTTGCATACCTATTTAACCTTATTTTAGGTTTTTTTTTGATGAAAAATAGACCTTGAGCTTCCTAGTATATTTTAATAATTCATATTTTCATTAAAATTATGTGTATTCTCCTTATAATTATGCATTAAGTTTAATAGATTTTCTTCTTTAGCTCACCACAACCCGAAGAACATCTTATACTCCACTTTGACGTTTCTCTTTAATAGTTAATTATATACAAATTCCTTCATAAACTAACTTTGTAAGTTTTATCATATTTTCCCAACGTCTTTGATTCAGATTTACTTTGTAGATACTTTTTGTAAAGTTTAAAACTGCCGGAGTCATTGCCTTTATCCGTCTTGTTAGGGATTTCACCGTGTTTATATGGACATCATAAAGCTCCGAGTAATTGATTAGCAGGCAATGAGAACGAGGGAAACCTGAGCAGCTTGAGATATTAATTCCGGCACAGGAGCGGTTTTACGAGATTTGTATGTCAAAGACTATTTCAAGTATTTGATTTTAAGATTATTAATTTAGGTAAACGATAAAATCATTTGTATTGTACTTATGATCATTAAAAAAGGATTAACTATTATTTTAATTAATTTTAAATTATCATCAAATTAACGAATGTACTAAATGACTTCCCTACTAGACAAATCCTATTATTCATTCCTGTGACAAATCAAATTCTTTAAAAAACTTGTAATCTGACTGCACTACATAAAATCATATTCTTTAAACTATACTTAAAAATTTACAAGATCTTAATAAAAATATTAAATACTTCTGGGTCAAGTTACACGAATGTATAGCACACAATGAAGTAGCAGATAAAATTGTCAAATTTTGTAATTAAAATTAGAGAAATTATAAAAATGGGGGAACAAATAAACTGCGAATTAACAAGAGAAAAGCATATAAATTTATCAAAACAAAAAAATGTTGAAGAAGTAGACATACTTATGGCAAGAATACTGTTTTACAAATTTAACTCATTTTTTTTCCTCCTTATAAGCAATTCTGGTTGTTCATTGGCGGATTAATATCTCCATGGAAGGTTGTCTTTTCCAGTCTGCTTATGTGGTTATTCCATTCTTTTTTTCTATTTAGTTTACATTCGTTTATATACTGTACGTTACATTTTCTTCTAATGTCTTCACTTCTCTCTCGATCTCTCAGCGTATTTCCTGTAATTCTTCTCGTTTCTCTCATCCCTGCCGTTTCCAGTAGCCTTTGTGTTGTCGCTGTGTCGGGTCCTGTTTCTGTGAGGCATATGTCATTATTGGTCTTACACTGGCTTTATAAATTCTAGACTTTATCTCAGTTTGAATGTGTCTGTTTCGCCATACAGCGTTATTAAGGCATCCTGTCAGTCTATTTGCTTTTCGTACTTAATATCTCACTTTTTTTTCAAGATCTCCGTAGCTGCACAGTATAATTCCAAGGTATTTTATTGCCATTACTTGTTTAATACTCATGCCGTCAATTTTTATTTTACATCTTGTTGGTTCTTTTATGATTACTATTGTTTTAGTTTTCTGAGATGAAATTGTCATATTAAATTTTTTGCTCTTATGTTAAATCTGTAGACCAGTCTTTCTAGACTATCTTATCCTTTGGCTAATAATATTGCATCGTCTGCATAACAGAGAATTTTATTTCTTTGTTTCTGATTTTGTATCCTTTTCCTTTGTTAACGCTTTTGATGATTTCATCTATAATTAAATTTAATAGCATAGGGATCGATAAGTCTTATTCCGCTGCCTATTTCTATAATTTCTGTAAGTTGTCCATCTCTTCTGACTTCCATTTTATTATTTTGGTAGACGTTTTTAATTGTTTTTATAATATTTATGGGAATTTCTCTATTATACAGAAGATGGATTACACCTTTGAGCCTTATCCTGTCAAATTCTACATTAAGTCAATCAGACACATAAATGTCTATTAGACTCTAGTGATTTCTCAGTAATTTGTTGTATAAGGAATATTGCATCCGTACATGATTTTCCACTACTCTACTTCCACTGTTGTTCATCTGCTAAACTTATCCTCTGATTCATTATTTCTTGTAAAATTTTAGTTTTAAGTATTAGAGTAGTATATAACAAGTATATACCTCTGTAGTTTTCTGGCTTTGTTGATCTCCTTTTTTAAATAGAAGAATTAGTTTGCTTGTTCTTCATTTTTCCGGTATTTTATTGTATTTTCTAATTTTGTTAAATAATATTGTTAATTTTTTCTGTCATTGCTGCTGTACTATATTTCAGTGATTAGTTTAGTATCACGTCTTTACCTGCTGCTTTTTTTTGTTTTTCTGCTTTTTGTGTATTTTACAAACTCCCTGTATATTTATATTACGTTTTTCATTTGTGGTAATTACTCCCTGTATATCTATATTAAGTTTTTCATTTGTGGTAATATCTGGTGTTTTCGGTTCTAGCGTCGTTTGTTCTTCCTTTGTATAGAGCTTTTTTATGTAGTCAATCCATGTATAATTTTCTTTGTGTTTTACTTCTATTAGTTTCTTTACCTTTGTTCTTTGACCTCTTACAAAGCGCCATATTCCTTTTAGCTGATCATTAAAATCATGCTTCATTTTATTCGAAAAGCATTTCCAGTGATCATTTTTTATTTTTCTTACAATAGCATGTCTTATAATTGTGGTATGTTTTTCGCCTTGGGACCGATTTATTTTTATTTATATTTCTTTTACCAAGAACTTTCTTGGCCGAGGTTAAGATATTAGACTTAATTTTTGCCCAGCTGTCTTCGACTCCATCACTTTCTGTAATACATGTGTTTCTGCTTTTTTATCATGTAGAGTCATCCTGTAAGCTTTCGACTTTTATCTTTATTGTATACACTGGTGTTTTGTTATCACACATATTATGTGTTTTCATTCCAATTTTGCATATTTATGATCGCTCCCTATTTCTGCTAATGTTAGTGCACTTACATCCAAGCTTTGAGAGGGAGGAAACTGTTTATTTGACCGAATATAGCCTATCATAGATCTTTCGTTTAGCCTCAAGCAATCAGAAAACCATTTTACGATCAATTACAACAAGTAGTAGATCAAGTCAGAGGAAAGATGATAATATTGGGGGATTTTAACGCTCGAATAGGCAATCAAGTAATATCCGGAATTAACCAAAAACTTGATGATAAACTGAGAACTGATGATAAACTTCTGCACTAATAACGAACTTAAAATAAACAACACATTTTTGACCACAAAGACCAACATAAATATACATTCAATAACACCCGTGGACAAAGATCTATGATAGAATATGTTATAACCATCAGAGATGTACATCCATCGAAAATAATCGACGTAAGATGCCTTAACTCAGCAGACGTAGGTAGTCATTGTTGCTGAGAAGGGGCATTTGGGCCTGTAGGACTCATCGCCGGCTCTTCGGGCTTCTTCCTATCCCTGGAATTGGATCGGGTATTCACCATCTTTGGTTTGTCGCTGGTAGAAAGGTTAAATACTACCGCTCTTATAAATAACAGTTCCAGTGACAAATATCTGTTATAGGTAACGGTTCCAAGGAACAGAACAAAAATGGAAAAGAGATAGGTAAAAATGATCTAAGGATTCCTTGACTTACGGAAGGAATAACTTAGTAAACAAGTAAATTAAATGGTATAAAAATATAATGCAAAGTTTCTAATATATAATGTTTCTAAGTGTTTCTTGACTTACGGAAGAAACAACTTAGGACAGAAATATAGATAAATGAAATATGTAAATGTGAGAGTAAAATATGGAAATATTTTTAAGTGTTTCTTGACTTACGGAAGAAACGACTTAGAGTGGAAAAATAAAATACTCAAAATATAAAACGAGAAATGCAAAAATGAAACAGATTATAGAAATATGTCTGTGTTTCTTGACTTACGGAACAAACATTTAGAACAGAAAATAAACAAGAGAATCAAATATAGTAAAATAAATGCACAAATATTTATAAGTGTTTCTTGACTTATGGAAGAAACGACTTATAATAGAAAATAAGAGAAATCAAATATAGAAATGATGTGAAAATATTGCTAAGTGTTTCTTGACTTACGGAAGAAACAGCTTAGCAAAAAATGGAAAAATGAAATAGACAAATATATAAGTATTTTCTTAACTTACGGAAGAAAATATCTTAGATAAAATATCAGAAATAATAATGCGATATGAAAATATTTCTAAGGGTTCTTTTGAATTACCGGAAAAGAACGACTTATACACACAATAAAATAACAAGTCAGATATCAGAGAAATACTTCTAAGACCTCTTTGACTTACTGAAAAGAACTACTTAGATACAAAGTACAAAATCAAATATATAAAATAGAAAAGGCAAGATAAATATTCCTAAGTGTTCTTAACTTACGGAAGAACAGCTTAGATACAAATACAAGAAAATAAACAATCAAAAATAATCAAATAAAATAGCAAACAATCAGTACATGAACAAATATGTAATATTCTAACCTGACAAGGTCTGGATATACAATAATGCTAAAATAAAAAGGTATACAGGAAATCAGAAATAAAACAATAACTTAGTTGGAACAATAATAGCACCGACTAGGTCTACAGTAGAAGAGGCAAGCTCGACTGACCGATGAGAGAAAATCTACCTGCTTTTATGTAAAACAAATCCTTTGTTTTACGTAGCAAAAGTGGAGTTTCCCTGCATCGAGTCAATTAGAAATTTGGATTTGACCAAACTTGGAATTCCCAAGTATTTTGACCAATATCCAAATTCCTTGATGCGTCCGGCACGGCTGTCAGCTCCCGGCTGACACGCCTCCGGAGGACACCATAGCCTAGTATTATATAAAATAAGAATTATCTTGAAATACTTCACAGCCAAGAGAGCGGCGCCAACACAAACAAAAATCAAAGTCGAAGGACTAAATACGGAGTCCACGGAATACTTATAGAGAAAAAGAATATCAGAGAAGATTGCTGGGAATGAAATATTAGATCACGATAACATCGAGGAAAGCTGATAAAAACTCAAAAATAACATAATTAACGCAGCAACAGAATTACTTGAAGAAAAGAAAGTAACAAACACTTACATATGAAAAAAGAAATTACCATGGTTTAGAGAGGAAGTAAAGACAAAATGTGAAGAAAAGAAGACAGCCTTTTTACAATAAAGAACATATCAAACACAACAGGCATATAATTATTATAAACGAATCGGAAATAAAACGAATACTTAGTTAAACAAATAAAAAGGGAATACTGACAGAGCTTCTCAAAACAGATGGAACATGACTCTTCTGGAATACAAAAAAAAAATGGGGAATTATCAAAAAACAAAGAAACTCATAAAAACGAAACACATTCAGAAGAAAACATGGGTAGACTACTTTCAATCCGTATTTGCTAAAGGCGACGATGAACCACCAACACCAGAGGTGACGACAAACGAAGAAATAAATATTTAGGAGGAAGAGGTAAAGGAAGCATTAAGGAAATTAAAGAATAGAATATCACCAGGAGAGAACAGACTACAGACAACTATTAAAACTAATCCAAAAAATAATAGAACAAAACAAAATTTTTCAAGAATGAAGATCAACTATCCTAATACCTCTCTCCAAAAAGGAACAAAAAGTGATTAGTGACAAATTAAAGTGAATAAAATTTTAACACTAGCAGAAGAACAACAAGGTTTCAGGTCGGGAAGATCATGCACCGAAGCTATATTTATAATGAGGCAAGTGCAAGAGAAATCATTAGAATACAACAAACTAGCATATCTATGTTTCGTGGACCTAAGAACACAGGGAGATTCCCTGACTCCTCTATTGTTCAACCTGATTATGGATAAAATAATAAAAAAAGTAACAACTAAAAAAGAATGTCAAATGGGAGAAAAACAACTTAAAATAATCTGCTATGCAGACGACGCAATACTACTCACTCAAAGTAAACATGATTTACAACGTATGTATGTTACACCAATTTAATATAACCGCCAGAAAATTTAACATGTTAATTTCCCCAAAAAAGATAAAATGCATGGTTACAACAGCAAATTTACTAAGATGTAAATTGGAGCTGGAAGGTCAGCTAATAGAACAAGTGATGGAGTTTAAATATCTATGCATCACATTATCTAGATACGGAAAGTCGAAACTAAAGTGGAAAATCAAGTGAATAGAGCAAACAGAGCCGCAGGTTGCATGAATGAATCAACAGGGAAAGAAATGAAAGGCAGAATTTACAAAACAGTCATCAGGTCAATAATGACATACGCGGCAGAAACACAACCTGACACAAAAAGGACAAAAAAGATGTTTTTGGACAGCAGAGATGAAAACACTTAGAAAAATTGATGGCACGACACTATGGGCTAGAGCTAGAAGTACAGATATACGACGTAGATGCAAGGTTGAGAACATCAAGAATTGGGTAAGAAATAGAAGGGTAGAATGGAACGACCATATACGCCGAATGACAACAAATAGAATAGTAGAGACGGCAAGAGACGGTTCCCCAATAGGAAGACGATTAGTAGGAAGACCACAAAAACGATGGAACGACAACTTACTGGAGGCACACTCAAAAACAGACAGAGTCATGTCTACATAAAAAGAAGAAGAAGAAGAAGAAGAAGATTTACATGTTCCTCCACCCCACTCAAAAAGTTTTATTGAAAAATGTTGTACAGATATTTATTTCGAAGATTTTGGTACCAAATTTACTTGGTTGCTAACCAGTTATAATTCAATAGGTCAACTTTTGGGGGATTCGCCGCTTGCTCCTCGAACAAATGAGTTTAAATTCTAGTCCTCTCATATATAATCAAAATAAATCTATACTCTATTTGTTGAAACTTAAGCTCTCTCTTAAATAAATATAAAATTTGTTGCTTGACTTTATTCAGTAAACCTATCTTTGATAATCTTGGAAAAACATTATTAGTGATTTGTAGCCACTTTAACTCTCGTAAACGTCTCGATAATAAATGTGTCGAAGCCGCTCCTGAGCTTTACAGTTAAGGACCTACGATACTTTGGAGTATCTATATTTTCTCACTACGTGATCCCAATTTCAATTAAACTTTTTTTTTCTCTTTTAGACTTTTTAAAGCTCCCAATTTAAGCTCCGTCGTTTTTGCGAGATAATTGTCGCCGTGAAATGTTACTTCGGTAACGAGTTTCGCACTGATTTGTTACTTTTATTTTTTAAATTAAGAAAATTTTATAAGTGTTATTTTTCATCATTAAAATAAGCATGATTATTCGGATAAAGAATTGAGGTATCATAAATATTGTTAAATTAATTCGGAAACTATCTACAGTATTCGCTCCATGCGTGACCATGGTAGGGGTACCTTGAAACGATGCCAGTGTGCGTAGCGGCGAAATAGCGAAATATGACAAAATTGGAATCATGGAATCTTTTTACGCATGAATTTTATCAAAAATGTGTGCAAATACATGTTGCGTATTTAATTGTGCTAATAATAGCAAAAATAGGAAGTGTAGTTTTTATAGGTTCCCAAAGATTGCATATAAATTAGAGAAAAGAAAAAGATGGATCTGTGCTATTAATATGAAAAAGTAAATATCACATAATCTCATTTTTATGCAATTGAAATAGGAAATATTTAAATAATTTACCTTAAATGATATTTTATAAGGCTTCAAGCTAATTGCAGAGTGCCTGATGACTTTAGCTTTTATATTATACCTTTTACTATCACTGTTTTTAATTATATGCTCTTTCACGTGAAAAACTTGATTTGCCAGTACTAGATTTTTCCCTTTCTTTTCCGTTTGAGGTTAAAAAGATATATTATGATGAATTTTGAGAAACCCAGTTTTTAATACTACATTTATTTTGTACTAAACTGAAAAAATATAATTAAAAAGTTAATTATTAATAATTGTCAATTTCGCCTGTATTTAACAATGTCAAACATATGTCATATGTTTAACCTGGTGCATATGATGAAGGCGGTAGGTGTCGCGTCAGTCATGCACGGAGCGAATAATAAACTAAAAAAATATGTAAAAGCTTTAATTTACGACCAGTATATTAGGTATATTATAGTTGCAATTTTTGTAGTAAAATCGTATTACCTATCGCATTCCAATAACAAAATAAATTTCTCAAATGAAATATATTATAATGTAAACAAGATCACTAAACGACAAAAAATATTTTTTTTCTACAACCACTACTCAATAAGCACTTCCACAAAGTTTTATTTTACCAAACTTGATGTTTTCTCACAATAATTGAAATATGACACATGATATTTTACGGAATGAGTATCCTGCAAAAACCGTAAAATCTCTTTTGTTACGTATAATATTTTTTCTGTAGGCGTTTATTATATTAAAAAGAAATTGAATAAGTATATTACTTATGAACTTTTTGTTACAAATTACATTTACAACAATTACTACTCTCAAGAATACATCACTAATAAATAATAAATATAATAACAATTACTTATATTAAACCCGGCATTGGACAGCTAAAATTTTGTAACACTGTTTGAGACGTGGGATGTGACAAACCCCAAGTTGAAAATATGCTCATTCTTTTATCTCGTAGATTTTCATAATAAAATGTAATACTATAGGTTTAGGATACATCACAATAATGAATTCCAGAAGAACATTAGCTAATAGTAGTTTACTATTGAATATATAGCCAATTATATGAAATAAAAATTTGACTCATCCAGCGAAGACTGAACTCATTTTTTGAAGTTTTCGAATAAAGCAAGATAAAGTTTTGTTAATGCAAAAAATCGGGGGTTCTTATTTACTACACTGTTTTTATATTTATCTATTATGTTTACCGTATTGCTCCATTTGTGCTTTTAAATATATCAATTTTGTTTCTTTATCTGGTTTTTGAATGAGTTAATAAAATATTCGCTGGAAAAAAATCGGGAATTTAAATAATACATACCATCGTTCTGTGAAACTGTATTTATGATACATACAGTGAACGGCTAAATTATGGAAAATTACCATTATTTCAAGAACCGTCGAGTTTTGAGGGAAATCCCGAAACAGGTCGATTTTTGTTATAAAATACCCATCTTATAACGTACATGCAGTAGGGATGACGTCACCGGTGTAGCTGTAGTGACATAATCGTTAATTTTTTTATAAATAGAAATCGGTATAATGTGACACCTCATTTAAACGAGAATTTAATTCTCTATTTAACGACATTACATTTTTAACCAAAATATTTTTTTAAGGGTACAAAAACAATTTTTTTAATTTAAATTCAACTAAATTACAACTAATGATTTAATTCATAATGTACTTTAAATTAACCAAATTATGCATAATAATTATTTTAAATTAAATGTTCGAAATGCCATCCATCGGTTTCTTGACAATATGCGAATCTACGGACACATTCATCAAATACATTGCGGATGACTTCTGGAGTAATTAGACTCATTTCATGCCTAATTTTATCTTTCAAGTCCTGTAAGTTTTGGGGTCTATAGACATAAACGTTTGATTTTATGTAACCTCACAGGAAAAAGTTAAGACCTTGCTGGCCACTCTATAAAACCTCGTCTTCCGATCCACCTCCTGAGAAAGTAATGATTTAAAAATTGACGTACTTCACGTGCGTAATGCAAAGGGGCTCCATCTTGTTGAAACCAGATATTTTCACTAGGTAAATTTGGATTATTGGCATTTGGATACATGTTAGAAAGGGAAGGTGTAAGTTTATTTCTTAAAAAAGTTAAATAACGTTCTCCTGTTAGATTTTCTTAAAAAAAGGGCCAATGATTCTGTCATTAACGATCCCTGCCCATAAATTTACTTTCTGAGGATATTGCGTGTGTGACTCAGTCATCCAATGTGGGTTTTCTTGACTCCAATATCTGCAATTTTGACGATTCACGGTACCATGTATAAAACATGTGGCCTCATCGGAAAAAAGGATTTGATTGATGAAATGTGGATTGCGGATACATATATCCTGCATAACTTCAGAAAATTGAAGCCGGCGATCAGGATTGTCGTCGTTTAATTCCTGATGTAGTTGAATTTTGTAGGAATGGTATTTTTCTTTTTTAAATACGTAATACCGATCGTTGGGAAACTCCAGCATATTCACCCATTTGTGTTGAACTACTGTGAGGATTATCATGTACATTTAATAAAATATAAAGTTGCACATTTCAATATGTTACATGTGCCCAGTTTCTTCAAATTTACTATTTTACTTACTGTTCACAACACACACTTATTTTTGCTTTTTTAAGTATTTACTTCAGAAAGTAATGGCAGGAACAGATGGATGGCATTTCGAACATTTAATTTAAAATAATTTTTATGCATAATTTGGTTACTTTAAAGTACACCTACACCGGTGACGTCATCCCTACTCCATGTACGTTATAAGATGGGTGTTTTATAACAAAAATCGACCTGTTTCGGCATTTCCCTCAAAACTCGACGATTCTCGAAATAATGATAATATTTCATTATTTAGCCGTTCACTGTATGTGTCTACAGAGAAGTTAAAATACAAGATATTATAAACAAACATTATTGCAGTTCTTCGTCGTCACTGCTTGCAGTGATTTCATATTGTTATGATGTATCAGAATGTAGAGTTCTATAGAAGCCATGGTACATAGTAGGAATTTTTACACTATCGCAAAGAAATAATAACCCAGTTTACTTCTTCTTATCTATTCACAAAAGATTTGTGTATACTTTAGATGGAAATTTGTCAATACGAGACGGGCGTCCCCTTTTTGCTTTTGTTAGATCACACCTGTTAGAATAGAAAATTAAGTCATACTTAAAAAAAAACAACATTTGGTGTGTTATATGAAGTACTGATTTCCTTTATTTCACTGATTTTGATTATTTCTTTGCCATTGTGAGGTTTTCAATTGCCAACAAGGCTTTTAAAATCTACGAAGTCTTCTTGTGACATTTCGGCTACAATATATACTTTTTTGATAGTTTTGGCCATTTTTATCAAAAAAATCCATTGTTCAGGAATATACAAGACCAATTGACTGTTAATATTACTGATTACAATAATACTAACTTGGAAATGGATTGCTGCATAAGCAAACATTGAAAATATGGTGTGGTTTCTGTTTTGCCCACCACAGTTATCCGAATAGAAGATAAGTGATTTAATTCCCTTCTGTTTTGAGTCTCTATAAACTTCTACAAACAACTAGCAAATTCGTTTGAACCTGGCAATTTTGCCTGTATCAAATATGGTGAAGTTGTATGTGGCATACTTAGTTTTATAATAAAAATCGCTTACGTTTCATTGGGGAGCCGCTAAAAGCCCTTTTTGGAGATCTAAACATGCAAACGCAGATGGTCTTATCAGTCAAGGCGAGTTTTTTGTCACTGTTTTTCATATTAGCTACTGTTTTATTGGCCAAGCGACGTTCATAGTTCTACTATAAGTCGACCTTCCCAGTTTTATCAGCTAGGTTAAATACTGAGCAAACATCGCACTGATCTTTTTTTGGTCTAAGGAAATTGATATTAAATTCAATGTTAAAAATGTCTCTATACTGGCGATGCGTAGCAAGTTGTCCAATACTGTTTTCATCGCCATAAAATTCCGTACATAGTTTATACATTTTTTGAATGCTTAAACCCTTCTCAAGATACATCCTCTTAGAATCCTACCAAATATAATGTGAGGGTTCTAACAAAAATAATTTTATGTGATTTCTGCAATATTTGGAGTAAGTCTATGCTGTCGTACTTTATGTTTTCCACGTTAATCTGATTGTAAAACTCCAGTTTCCTTTCTTTTAGCCAATGCTATATTTACCCAAGTTTGTAAAATACCAAGAGTTTTTGAAAACATATTTTTACAAATTTGGTTTTGTTCACCGTCAAGCTAAAAATTATATTGCCGAGAAAAATTCCTACGACAGTCTATACCATCAGAAACTCTAATTTCAGCAAGCTTATTATAAGTATCTGTTACTGTTATGGTGGAGAGAAGATATAAGTAAAACAACTGTTCCTTTCTTTGGTACATACCAGAGAATAGTGTATTCGTTCTCAAATCCAAATGTACTGGTTAAAAATTCTCTTCCTTTCCCTTGCAGGAATTCTATGGGCAAATTAGGCTTATTTTTTCTGATAGTACCTACTGCAGTTAAATTATGAGTCTGACGCAACTTTATTAAGAGATCAGTACTGATACTAGTGTACCAGTTATCAAACGTTATATTGCGTTTAGTCCCAGACACGGGAGCAACCAATCTTTCTACTATGTCTTTCGGGGAATTGCTAACTCGGAATGGACCTTCCGCCTATTGTCTTACATACGCCTTCATATTAAGTAGGTAGTTCGTAGGTGCCTTAACTAATGTATTTACCTTGATTCCATATTTCGATTGCTTATTTGGCATATATTTGGCATCTTCCTCTGAAGGATTCAAGCTTATCGTCAATTGTCAAAAACTCAGAGGGAGAATATGCAGATTTGCAATTTTCCACAAACCCGTCGAAGAAAGCCTGATATGAGCTAGTTTATATAACTTGACACTTTCTTCACGGTTTTGTTTGTTATTGAATCTTGGAAATGGAATTAAAATTTCAAATCGACGTTGGTTCATTGTGCAACGAAAACCGTCCATTCCTGTTCCGTCAGTGTTTCACAATTCATATAAATGACAATGGTTATTTCTAAATGAACCAGACAGGTAAAGGAGTTCCAACACAGCTTTGATTTCTATCACAGATGTATTCCCATAATGTGAAGAGTTCTTACAACTTTTAGATTTTTCTGCAATTCATTGGTTAGTATGCTTAATCAAGTTAGCAATCATTTGTCCATCAATAAATAGCAGGAAGCACTTAATTGGTGTCTTGGCATACTTTGCGTGATTTTTGACTTCCGGTAAATGTGTTCTTTACTCCATTTTATTTCATCCTTTACGGAGTAATAACCACCTTATCTGATACTTTCTACAACAGCTTGCTGATTTCCATTCTCTTCTTCGGGTTCTTGCTCCATATCGGGATAATCGCTGTTCGTACTTACATTGTTAATATTGTCTTCTGTCTCTGAATCATCTTGATCAATAAATTCGTCTTTATTTTCACACACTCCCCGCATACGCATGAGATGAGCCTGTTCTTTTTCATAGTTGCCTATTATTTCCAAATCTATGAGAGTAAAATTATGAATAACTCAATATCAATAGTATATATAAGATGGTTTACCTCTAAAATTTACGTCGAAGTACGAAATAAAAACGGAAAAAATAAACTTGTGAGTTCCGACACGTGGGGTATGACAAACCCTAGACAACTTGCAAGTGCGCCACTTGAGCTACACCACTCACGGTATATCTAGTTGCCGACTGACCTTACTGTATCAGATTGAAAGATTGTAGACAAATGTATTCGAAAGCTACTGAAGCGCTGTTGGCGTTTGGAGTGAAATTTGAACTTAGAACGGTTACCCTCTGAACTCTGGAGTTTCTCACACCACACGTGTCGGATGCCGGGTTAATATTATAAGAGGTATTAACATAAGTGGCAGTATTAAAATTAGTTGGTATTATTAGACTTATGAATATTTGTCCTACGCACAATCATCTACTTAATATATTTAATATTATTTAGATAGAACAGAAATTTTTAACAGCGTGCAGAAAATCTATTATAGTACCAATATTAAATATGGTATCTCGAATACAATACTTTCTCACCTATAACTATACCTATACCTATAACTTATGCTACTCAATATGGTTTTAGGAAGAGATATGTCAAGTATCTTGCGTGAATATTTCTTGATATAAAAGGGGCTTATGATTCTAAACATTAACCTAAATATACTTAAACAAAAAATTGTTGATATTAGTTTGAATGAAATGACTGTTCCAAATATATTACATTATAATTACATTTCTCTCTCTCTCTCTCTCTCTATATATATATATATATATATATATATATATATATATATATATATATATATATATATATATATATATATATAAGACCATTGCACGGTACAAGAATTATTTATCATGGATTACCTCAGGGATCGGTACTTAATCCTACATTCTAATATATTCTTCCAATATTCATTCGTCTTCCATATCAATTCATCTCCTTTGGACACTTAAGGTCGAAATAATATTATTCCAAAAAAAAAAAGTAGTTTAAAACAAAATAGATCAACTCTAGACAATATTATAGACACATAAAGGCGTGTAGATGATAATCAAAAATAAATTGCCATATTCTTCGATATTGAAAGAGTCTTTGACATAGCCTGACGCTACTTTATCATCAGATTACTGTGCGATTTTAAAATTAAAGTACACGCATTTATGTAAAACTTCTTACATAAAAGGTATATGCAAGTTCGAGTAAATGGTAACTTGTCAAAAGTGAAATAGGAAAAAGGGATTTTTCAGCGATCTGTTATAAGTCCTACGCTATTTATAATTGCCATAAATGATGTTCTACAAAATCTAAAACACTCACTTTAAGATCAATTATATGCTGACGATCTCGTAATATTTAGCTAAAGCAAAAACTTAACCAACCTCTCACAACGTGCACAGAATTTCTTGTAAGATATTGAAAAATAGTCAAAAAAAAAACTGGATTCATCTATTCAACAACAAAAACTAAATATATATTATTCCCTAAAAACAAAGTCAGTACACCAATTTCATTACATCTATACAAGCAAACACTATAACAACAAGATTCACTAAAATTGCTGGAAGTCACTTTTGACCGAACGTTGAATTGGAAAGAACATATCAATAAAACCTAACGTAAACATTTTTTAGAAGATTGAATTTACTAAAAATTTTAGCACAAAAAAATAGAAGTTAAAACAGGAATACATTTTTAATGATATACAAAACTATTCTAAGATTACATCTAGACTACGCGGCTATAATTCATCTTTCATATGGAACTTGCCAGCGTATTCTTAAGCAAGATTTACATTTTCATCCGTATTGTTTACAAGCCTTCCATCAAATCATCCTAAACGACTATCCCCAATGATTAGCCTTCTGTAATTGGTTTCTGAACAATCTCAATATTAAGGATGATGTATTAGGAAAAATCTTTTAACCGACAAATGTTGGTTTCATCTTTCTGGGTACACACATTCTCAGAATATGAGGATGTGGAGTGCAGATAACCCGCATTATTTTATTGAAACGCGTTTATATCCACAGAAACTTGGAGTTTGGGCTACTATAAGAAAGCGACGTATTGTAGGACCCATAGATTGCGAAGGGATTCTAAATGTTAAAAGATACCGTCAAGAAATTTTAACTCCATTTATAAATCAATTGATGGATGATGAATTAATAGAAGAATATTTTCAGCAAGACGGGGCTCGAATTGATACAACGCTGCAAAATTTGAATGTTGTTATAAACTTTTTCGACAATAGGGTCATAAGTGTAAATACGCCTATTATATTCCTCCCTCGATCCTGTCATTTGACTCCCTGTAATTTCTTTCTGTGGCCATTGAAAAAATTCGATTTTTAAAACTGCTGTAACGGATTTGAAAGATCATAAACAAAGGATAGAGAATCATATTGAAGAATTAAATAATACTGCGTAGGTCCTTGAGGAAATGGTTTAAATGCAGTAGTGCAGAACTAGTTAGAGCAGCAGTCAACAGATTTCGCATAGCCATGATGATTTCCAACCTTCAATAGAAGATGGAACTTAAAGAACAAGAAGAAGAAGAAGAAGAAGAAGCGTGGTTCCTAAACAATGTTATAGATCAATGAGAAGAAGAGTAAGAAGGTTATTTAGAGATGTTGGTAATGGACATATACAGCATTTTCTTTGATTTTATTTATTATTGTTACTTATAATTTTGTTAATTCTTTTGATTTTGAATTAAAGTTCTGCGTTATGGCTGATTTTTTTATGTTTTACAATGTTAATCAAAATTAATTTATAAACCAATGATACAAATTTAGATTAAAACAAGACATACATAATTTTTTGCTCGTATAGCTTAGATAAAAATAATTGTGGATTGCTTGTTATCTATACAAGCAATACAGAACACATAATACAATTTAAAAATGATAAATAATACATTATTTTATACACCCGAACTTTCATCGTCGGCAATAAAATACATTTTCATTCATCTGACATAAGTCATAAAATTGACCGAACATAAAACTTTGTGAGACAATTTCAGACGAATATACAAGCATGTAACATTTTGTAGGAGAAGAATGTACCCATAAAATATTTGTAGATGTAATTTGTAGCTCACTTTCATGTATGTTATCTCGTTAGAGTCGGGGGTAAACATATTTTGTCTGACACGAAAGAACATTTGGTTACATTGTAATGAAACAAAATTTTGTACAAAATGAAAATTTTATAAAATAAACTTCATTAAGTCGTATGGTTAAAGTAACTCAAGCAGAGCATTATAAATATTATGATATCAAGATGAGTATTTTATGTACTGATATCTTAGATCCTAAATATTAAAAATTAGTATCTAATTAACAAGATTAAACATACATGTTCAGATCAGTTTTTCTGCGATATAGTTTTGGACTGCAATTTCGATTTTGAATAAGTAAATATTGTTGTCTATAAAATTAAATATTATTATACGTAACATAAAATGGTGACCATCATAATCACAGCTACTCAATCCTCTTAGATTATAGAAATGCTAAGGGGACGGTAGTAATCCTTTTGTTAATCTTAGAACAGCACAGTGCGTTCATCTATCGTACATATACTGCACAGTAGGATCTCGAAAACCCTAAGTGTTTTTTTTTAGTAATAGATGTTATTAATTTTTTTTATGCCGTATGTATTACAAAGCAACAAGCAATAATGTCTTATTTTTAAAATATGTTTATTTAACCCTTATCCGGGAAACACATTTTACTTACGTAACCAAGCAACTCGGGTCCGTTGGGCCCACCAGTGATCTTGAATGTACTATTCATATTTACCTATATATTTTTAATATTCTTTTTTTTTTGATTTTTTATTAAAGTTAAATTTAAATTATCTATTTATTATTCTTAATTATTTAAATTGTCTATAATTAAAAAAAAGGTGTTACTATAGTATGCGGTCTACCTCGAGGGTACGATCTACCTGAAGGATTTGCACAAAATAATGAAATTCGAGAAAACTTTTGCAGAAAAAATACTTATTCACAAGTAATAATCATTTGGAGCCAAATAAAGACTTATATAAAACAAATAAACAAACTTAATAAACAAAATAAAAACTTTTGTAAATCTACCAGGCCATTTTATTTGAAAACAGGGGTTGATTTTTACGCATACCCTGGAAAAAGATTACGGTGTTGTTGCCTTTTATTATTGTGTGAAAACCCTTCTGAAAAAAGATTATGGTAATTATCAGCTCATGTACAAAGTACCGACAAAACCGATCTTTACAAAATGAATAAAATGCATAACTTAGAAGACTATTATTCTTTTACTTTTACAAATACTTTGTCATATCAATTTACTATTTTAGTTGGGACTAAGCCCAACAAGATTAGCTTATTCCCAAATGGAATAGCAAATTGATATGACAAATTAAATTAATATTAAGTATTAGATTAAAAAAAAACAATAAAAATAAAAAACCATAGAATAGTCATTTATTTTTTTTTTGTTGCAATACTTACAATTTTTTTTAATTATTCAGTGATCGTTACACATTTCTATTGCATATTTCACAAATTTGTTTTTGTTTCCTGTCCTTTTTTGTTGTGACACCTTTTCCTTGTTAAAACTGGAGGTTTTTCTAGTTTTTGATTTTTATTGTGAGGTTCAACTTCCTACAAGCATTTTTCAATACACTGTTTTGTTTCCCATTGTAGTCTCCTTGATTTTCTTCTCAAAATTTGAGGCAACACTAGTTGTTCTGCTGTCTTTGTAAGAAACAATCTTCGCTTTTCATTTTTGTTTTCGTTTCATTTTGCATGCAAATTTGTACAAGTAATAAATGAGGTTAACCCAGCCACGTCTAAAATATTCATAGAAAATGCAAAAGGCCAACGGTTAGTTCGCGTTTTGCACATTTTATGATGATGAAATTTGGTGTAGCGTATCGACACCACTTTTGGTACTATTATAATAGAGTATCTTATCTGGTTTTTTGTCAACATTATCTGCACAGTAAGTATTGTAATGCGTGGTAAACAGAACAAGGACAGTTCTTTGTTTTTTCGTAATGTAAGAAATAAGAGATGCTTCTGGAGTGAACCCGAAAATTGAAGATTTCTCTAAACCATTCTTGTTTGGTAGAAATTTCCGAGGAACAAATCTATTATTTTCTTTCACTGTGCTCAGAAAAGTAAGTGAATTTGCCAGTAATTAATGTGCAAGAGCAAGATAAGCAAAATAGTTATCGCAAGTCACATTTCTCTTGAAATTATAATAAGGCTCAACGAGTTGCTTTACGACTTGAGATGCAAGACATTTGGCTACTGTGCTTCCGTTTTTCCTGTATGTGGTATTTCACCTTAAGGGCTATGTTTCCGAGTCACAGGCCCACCATATTTTCATGCCATACTTATCTGGCTTTGAAGGCATATACTGCTTGAAAGGACACCTACCTCGATACGGAACAAGTTGCTCAACTACCTTTATGTTTTTTCCTGGTAAATAGTATTTCTGAAAGTTTTGGTTGACTTGATTCCACACATCGCGTATTGCTGTTAATTTGTCGTTCCTTCTTCGTTCAGACCTCGTCAAATCGAACATATCTTTAAATCGTTTTGAGCCTATGGTAGCTTTAAATATAGTAGGTCCATAAAACTTACTGTAGTTAGTTTGTAGATAAGTAAGTGATGGAATTTAAATATCTAGGCATCACATAATCTCGCTACGGAAAGCTCTAAACTGAAGTGAAAGATCAAGTGAATAGAGCAAACAGAGCCGCAGGCTGCCTGAACGAAACAATATGGAAAAATAAAAATATCTGAAAAGAAATGACAGGCAGAATTTACAAAATAGTCATCAGACTAATAATGACATACGCGGCAGAAACACGACCTGCCACAGAGAGGACAAAAAGGATGTTAGAAACAGCAAAGGTAAAAACACTTAGAAAAAATTGATTGCAAGACACTATGGGATAGAGCTAGAAGTACAGAAATACGACGTAGATTCAAGAATCATAGAAGTCGAAAGACAACAAATAGAGTAGTAAAGACGGCAAGAGACGGTTCCCCAATAGGAAAACGATTAGTAGGTAGATCACGAAAACGATGGAATAACAACTTACTGGAGGCACATTGTAGCACTTTTAAATTCCTTGATATATATTGAAATCCCCTCGTATATATATTAAAACACCGAAGAGTAATTTCAGTGTATTTCTCTATCCTTTCATACAAGTTAAAATACCGAAAAATATTTTCAATTCCTCTTAGCGTCGCCGAGTTAAAATAAACCATTTAAGAGTTTGTTTATTATTCCACAGATGGGTATTCTTTGATTGTTAAGCCGCTTGATACTGAGTTTTAAATAAATATATCCGTTTGGTGTTTTGTTATACCAAGTTAAGCGAAGAATGTTTAAGAATTTACTCACTTTCGCTGAGGCGTTGTCAGAGACAACTGCTTCCAGCGTTTAGTCCGAATTTTCTTCAAATTCGTAAATGTTTTATATTTGTTTCTTTGTTATGGAAAATGTGTAGCAGTGTAAAGTTAATTGTAAAGTTCAATGTGTAGTCGCAGTCTAATTCTACCTGTTCCTGTTGTTTAAGAAGCCCACTCCAAAGTTTGTTTTCCAAATTTTCAACCTCAAGTTTGTATTTGTCGTAAGAATCCGTCTCAGAGCATCTTTCACAGTTTGGAGATGGATTTGACAGGGTGGCAGAAAAGGTAACCCCAGAAATATTTTAAAGTACAATTTACTACAAATCAAGGTAAAAAAAACAGAATCGTGTCTACGTAAAAAAAAGATGATGAAGAAGAAGAAATGGAAACGTATAGAAAATAAGTAAAAACTGACAAAAAAATAAAACAAATAATAACTGAAACAACTGATCAATAAAATTTTATTTTTCCGTACCACTTCCAAGTTTTACTTTTTTTAAAATTTAGGTTTTTATTAAAAATATCATTCATAAGTAACTGCCCACCTCAAAAGTTTCTTTTATATAAGCAATAACCATTTTAGAAACAGCAGATGCCAGGCAAAGCACCCTTACGACCTTTATTGTCACGGATTGCATTAGTAGTCACTTTTCAGATGAAAAAATAATGAGTTATAAAGCTGAGGGAATCGTAGTGGAGTTTTAGTGAAAAGTAGCTTTTTGTATTTTTGTTTTGTGCCGAGAAAAATGTTTATTAATTGAGTTTTCTTACTTTTTGCACATAAAAAGAATTTTTGCTTTTAAAACCTCTAAAAGAGGATCTTAAAACATAATGTATTAAAGTTTGAATGTTTTATACAAAATAATGTTGCGCCAAGAGAAATTATTTACACAAATTTTAAATAATTTCTCAAAAGATATGTTTAATTCTATTAATAATACTTAATCATCTTACTTTAGTAATATATAAAAAAAAAAAAAAAGAAACTATAAATTAGTATATTACATACAATTCAAAAATAAAGCAGAAAGCAAGGTTTAGATTTCTGGGAATAGATATAATTAGTTACGGAAATGTTGAAAAATAAGTACGACAACGGAGCTTAAGAACAAGTAAAGCGGCAGGATCTCTTAATGACACAATCTGGACGAACAAACACCTAAGACAAGACACAAAAACAAGAATCTATAAAGCAGCAATTAGACCTATATTAAAATACACGGCGGAGACATGACCTGACTCATCTAAAACATGACGACTACTAGAAACAAGTGAGATGAAAATACTCCGACGAATATCAGGGAAAAGTCTGTTGGATAGGGAGAGAAGCGAAAAGATAAGAAGAGCATGCAATATGGAAGACATAAATGGATGGGTGATAAAACGAAAACAGGAGTGGAACGAACACATTAGTAGAATTGCAAAGGATAGGATAGTACGAATAGCACGAGATAAGTCACCAAATGGACCAAGTATTGGCAGACCAAGAAAAAGATGGTGCGATAATTTAAACAATTTAGGAGGTTAATATTGAAGAAGAAACAGGCTTTAAAGCCTACATACAAGAAGGAAGAAGAAGAAGGCATACAAATTCGTATTTTTATTCCAATTCAACATGAATTCTTTATCCATCTTAATTTTTAGAGTTTAAGGGTAGTTTTCTCTTGCAATAATTTGTTTACAATGTAAAGTTATCTTATTCTAGCTGACATGTCGTTACGTGATTTAAAATTATAGTCAACGAATTTAAATTTTTGCCTTGCTTTTTGCTTTAAAATTTACAAAACTATTACTTTTCACAGTCATTTTGTCAAAGTTAAAAAAGAATTGTTTTTGCTCAATATATACGTTATTTTCAACTCTTTGACAAATGTTGTATGAACTGAAATTATTGCAAATGCGATTTCCTACAATTTTCTTTCTACAATTTTTTTTAGCGCGGTTGATATTCTCCGAGTTAAGGGGGAAAAAGTGGAAGGGGGGAAAGCATAATAATATATAAATATATATAAGGAATGTATGTAAAGAAAACTGAAGAAAATTACATTTTATACCTACAATTTTGGTCTCTCTCATTTTTTTTGCTAAAATCAATATTGAAGGGCTTAAGCCTGTTTATGGCTTGCTGCTGATGACGTAAGCATATAGGGTTCGTTAATGGCTTATGTCTCGTTTGGCTTGTCATAGGCTTAGGACTTAACTTAAATGTTGATGGTAGCATAAAAATCAAAGAAATAAAAATTGTATAATATATATTTTCCTCCATTTTCCGAGTTAAAGTCCAATATTTTTTGATAAATTGTAGGAAATCGTATTAGTAACACTTTCAGTTTGAGTATTTGATAGTGAGCAAAAACGGTTCTCTTTAAATTCAATATGACTGATAACGCAACGGTTGGATTCAGTAGCGATTTTAAATTTACACTACTATTAACCACTTCTTAAGGTTAGAACAATTAAATTTGAGATAGTTCGCCATGCAAGGTTAAATGACATGTCGACTGGACTAAGAATAAATTACAATTAGTATGTATTAAGCAACAAGGATATTTATAATACTACAATTTCCGTATTTTCTGATCTATTGAGAATAAATAAGCATTTCAGTGCCTTCTATGGTTTGTAAATATATCCTAACATTAGCTGTTACTCCATCATACATTTATTTACATACTCATCAAGAAGTCGTTTCTTCTTTTTTTTTCTTTTGCTGTTTGTTGTATAATTAAGATTATAAACGTATATGTTGTATAATAAAATTCATTTGTTGATGTCTTGCATACATTCAAAACGATTTTCGAATATTTCTAATCTTTCCCACTCTTATTTAGAATAGTTTTTAATTAAGGTGAGTTTTGTTGTTGTTCTAACTACATATAATAAGTTTCTTTGATCATGAATCTTGAATCATTGATTTCAAAGACTTCCCGTGCACTTAATCTGATTTATAGTGCTGTAAGTTTGAATCACTCGAAGTTACTTTTGAGGTTATACTTCTATACGCACGGTCGGCGTTGGAAATTTGCATGAGAGTGAATCTGTGAAACCATTACATATGTAAGATAATGAGTAAGAGAGAGACAGAAAATATATTTTCTCTCTCTTCCTCTCTCGAGAATAAAAATGTTCCTTTTGTATATATATTTAATATTATATATATTATATATAATATTGTATATATATAAATATATATATAATATTATATATAACATAATATGTATTAATATTATTATTTATGTGATATGTTTTGTATTATTTAAAATTAAACGTTTATAATTATTTTAGGCTTTTGTATTTCAAAATAATCACTGTTTTACCGAGAACTGGCAATTTTGAAATCCGTTAGTGTCATGTCTAATTGGCAAATCCTTTACGTGTTTGGTTCATACGCTGGTGGTTGTGAGTTCGTATCCCAATTGTGAATTCCCTTTTTTATTTTTGAAATATTTAAAAACCTCACGTTAATCTTATTAAATATATGTAATATACGCAAAAAACATAAATTTTAAAATAAAATGAAAATTTACAACATAATCCGAGTTGTTGGTTTTTTATTTTTATCTTTGTAAAGTAAGTTATGTATATTGACACTTTTAAATACTTATGAATATTACATTTTAATTTATATTGTATTATTATATTGAATTATGTTGCAGTGTATTTATTGTATTGTAATTTTTATATGAATAACAAAATAAACAATGAATTTTACTGCAGAGTATGTGTAAATTTTTTCTTTTGCATTCAACTCATTTTATACATATATACAAATAAAAATATATAATTTCATTAAAATATTGATACAATCCTTCATTTACTATACTCCTATTACAGGTCAATTGTTTGTATACAGCAAACGATGCACCATATACCTATATAACTAATTCTTTTTCTCTTTCTGCTCTCTCTTACCTATAGCATTACATATGTAATGATTGTGCAGATTGACTCCTATATATATATTTAACGGCGAACGCGTGTATAGAAGTATAACTTCTACCGGCAGTCCTACTGGACTGCCACACCCGTTTTTTTTTAATGACGAGATTACCCTTTTCTGCTGTATTTTTGTAGTCTACATTCTCCTAAAAATCATTCTACCTGAAAAATCGACTCAAAAGTTAAATTTCTTTACTACGCTGTTTGGCCATTGTATATCGACATATAATGTAAAATTAAAAGTAAAATATCGTGAACAGAAGTAATTTTCATTGCAATGACACCAATATTTATAAAGTTAGTAAGTAACAAACATTACAAAGATAAATTGATATTGTATGTGAGAAAAATGTTAAGAATGAAAGTCATTATGTAATGAATATAAAAGTAAATTAACATGAATAATCAAAATTAATACGTGATAAGTATTTCCTCCTCAGTATTAAACAAAGAAAGAGTTGTATTACACTTTCGATGTGATCTCTTAAGGTCCTTATTAAGTTTTTGACTGATTCCTGAGGAATCGCTTTCCATTCTTCATCTAATGCAGTTTTTAGCATTGGCACTGCTGCTGGTGCTGGATTATGGACCCCCCAAACCCTGTCTTTAAGTTCATTCCATAGGTGCTCAATGGGATTCATATCCGGACTCAATGGAGGCCAGTCCATTGTTGTTATATTGGTGTTGGCCATGTAATCTTTCGTAATCCGCGCTGTATGACATCGAGCATTTCATGCTTTAGCATGAAGCCGTCGCCTACGTAGCAGGCGTAAGGAGCAACATGCTCTTGGAGAATATCCGTAATGTAACGATCCGCTGTCAAAACCCCTCCGAGACCATCACCGAGCACAAGTTCTGTTTTTAGTTCTAAAGATATACCACCCCAAAATATACACGAACCACCTCCATAGCTCACTGTTTCGACACTGCAGCACTAAGCAAATTGTTTTCCGGGCCTACGATAGAGGCGTCGTCTTCTGTCATTGTTATACAAGCACATTTGACCCTCATCAGAGAATAAAACTCTGCTTCAGTGGCCAAAGTCCCAATTAACGTATTCTTGGGCAAACTAGCAGTCTTCTTTCAACTGTCGACTGAGTGACAGTGACACCTCGTACATTCATCAAGGATTGTTGAAGCTTAACTCATGTCGCGTGCCGATTCCGAAAGGCGCTCAGGACAACAAATTGGTCATCCCTCTCTGTCGTTACACGTCGCCGACTCGAATTTGGTCGTCGACTGTAGCTACTGGTTTACTGGTATGGACAGTAAGCCTCTGAGACTGCGTCATAAGTAGGAGACCGGCGACAGTCTTTTGACTATAGCCCTCTCGTAATAATATAATTACCTGGGCCGCCTTCACTGGTAACAGGAGTAGGCAAATTTTACAACACGTTGCCAATTTGCATAAAACAATTATTTTTGGCAGCTCTATAATAGACAATATTTTTTTGCATTAGTTGTGTTAATTCAAAGTAGCACAACAAAATTACTAAGCATAAAATCCAATTTATCAATTGAGTCGATTTTTTTGTTTGTAATTGTAGATATAAATTAAAAAGGATGGTAGTATAAGGCTCCACTTACTTCGTCATTGTTTAGTTCCATAGCTATCTAAGAGTTTACCTTTATATTTAAGCTAATGCTTACGTTAGTAGTTGCCATTTTTACTAGAGTTCTGATTTTCATATTAGGTAGGTTTTCATGACATCGATGATTTTTTCACTACGTAGATACTTATTTGGATTTTGTGAAATTTCGAAGTTTGTAAAAATATTGTCACTCTTAATTTAATGATTATTTCTAGGTTTAAAATAAAGTCCATTGTTTTCTGCGTAAATAGTTAGTTGACATTATTAAATATATTCTATTGTATTGTACAGTTTTCTTTCTTCCTTTGTGTTTAAATATGCATACAATCTAAATGAAGTAATCAAGAATCACTTTAGTAGTTTGTAAATGTAATATTCAGAGTTGATTGCATTTTGCTGCGGTACTAATGGTAGATTTTTGTTCAATAATTACAATCTACATAGATAATCCATACGGACTCGCTTATCACTAACACGCACAATTAGGATAATGGAGTGTCTATTAGTTCGCCGTCAGCGATTTTATCCTCAGCTTTTATTTCATTTAATTACTTTTAGTCGGATTTATTGATTTATAAATAAAGTTAAGGACACTTCATATACCAACATTTACCTTATGTAAAATAATACCGAGCCCTGAGGTACATAAAAAATATGTGAAAAAAAAAAAAGGAAAGAGTAGCCTTTTCAGCGACGTAACAACTTTAATTAAAATCGTACTTTAATTGCTAAGTTAAATAAAATTTTTAATCTTTTAAAAAGACGAGAACAACCGTTGTCTGAAATAAATAAAAGTACAATAATAGCTCGTAATACTAAACTGCGAGGCATAAGTTAGGGATATAGCTAAACATTAAATAAACAATATTACAACAATAATTATACAAGTGTATAAATAAATTAAGTAATTTATCTACATTAACAATGAATACTAGTTAGTTTTTTTTTATTCATAAATAATTAAATTAAATTAAATTTATAAATTGATATAAGGTTGAATACGAATAAATGAACTTTGATCAAATAAAAGGCAGATATCGAGCACAGTTTATTAAAATTAAATCTTGCCCAAGTACTTTCGCTTCCTAGAGCATCTTCAGGGGCATCTTCAGGGGCATCTGGCAATCAAGTCAAGAAACGTTTTTTTAACTAAAGAAAAATTAATTAACGATAAAAAACTCGAAGTTGATGGGTGATAAAATTTTTTATGTGATTAACGTTTTAGACTTACTTGTCAATTTTGGCCTATCCAACAATCATGGAATGTTATAAACATAAAATTGTACATTACACTACACTACACAAGGACAATTTTGTTCCAAAACTACAAAACTGTTATCTGAAATGAAAGATTCTACTTTCTCTATATATTATCTGAAAGGAAAGTAGAATCTTTCCTTTCAGATAACAGTTTTGTAGTTTTGGAAAAAAATCCACTTTACACATTTATTAATAAAACAAAAGCAATGGTTAAATTGTTTAATGATACTATTACTAAATATAACAACAGAAAGTTAACTGTATCTAATCCTATAACACCTAGGTTATATGGACCTCATTAAATCCATAAACACAATTGTCCCATAAGGCCTGTTGTAAGTTTTTGTAACACTCCAGTTTCTATATTATCAGAGTTTATTTACAACACAATTCAGTTTATCACTAATTTTAAACCTAAGTTCTTCATTACAAATTCTTTAGATCTAATAGAACGTTTAAATAACATTAAAATAGAAGAGAGTTTTTTATTTAGTTTCTTTTGATGTTTCCAATTTGTTTACTTCTGTACCAAGAGATGAAACATTACCTTTAGTACACAACCTTCTAAACAATTGCAACATACCAGCGAAAGACAAACATCGAGAAAAAGAGCAGACATCGAGAATTATCGACCAATATCATTGCTATCACATCTGTATAAATTACTAACTAAAATCATAACCAACCGCCTAACACATAAGCTCGATTTTTATCAACCAAGCGAGCAGCCTGGATTCAGAAAATATTTTAGTACAATACACCATTTGCATACCGTAAAAACACTGATAGAAAAATGCACCGAGTATAATGTTCCAATTCATATGGCGTTCGTCGATTTCCATAAAGCATTCGATTCCATCGAATTATGGGCACTGCTTGAACCTCTAGCAAATGTACGTATAGATTCAAGATACACTTACATAATTAAAAACATATATGAAAATGTCACCATGCAGATAAATCTGGACGAAAGCACAAAAACTAATCCCATAAGACTACAACGGGGAGTAAGACAAGGAGACACCATCTCTTCCAAACTATTTACTCTTGCTCTAGAAGACATTTTTAAGAAACTAGAATGGAACAACAAGGGTATCAACGTCGACGGATCATACTTAAACCACTTGAGATTCGCAGATGGCATAGTTTTAATAGCCGATAATATCCAGAAACTATAAGATATGTTACAACAATTGAATGCCATTTCAGGAGCGGTAGGCTTACAAATGAACTACAAGAAAACAAAAATACTGAGCCGAGACCAGACAAATATAACAATACAAAATCATACCATAGAAAATGTTGAATATTATGTATATCTAGGTCATGTCATCAAACTGGAAAAACAAAATCAAGATGCTGAAATTAAAAGAAGAACACAACTGGCATGGGGCGCTTTCGGCAAACTAGCATATATCTTAAAAAACACCTCCATTCCTGTAAACTTAAATAAAAAGGTGTATAACACATGCATACTACCAGTTTGTACCTACGGCTTAGAGACAGTAGCCCTTACCAAAAAATCTGCTAAAAAATTAGAAACAACGCAAAGAGCAATGGAACGAATCATGCTTGGAATATCACTGAGAGAAAAGATTAGAAACACCGAGATAAGACGTAGAACGAAGATTAGGGATATTGTGGAAGAAGTAACAAAAATGAAATGGCGCCGGGCAGGTCACGTAGAACGATATAATGACAACAGGTGGACATGGAGAATTTTAGAGTGGAGACCAAGGACGACAACAAGAATCATGGGAAGACCTAAAAAAAATGGATAGATGACCTAAGAGCAGTGGCAGGCAAACAGTGGATTAGATCGGCGCAAGATAGAGAAAGATAAAAGCAATTGGGAGAGACCTACATTCAGGAGTGGATGGAAAACGGTTGATAAAGAGCAGAAGACAAAGATGCTATCTTAACTATGCTTAAATTTTGTCTTGATCAGGACGTCTTTCAATTTAATCAAAAAACAATATAAACAACCAACAGTTTTAGCAATGGGATCTCCATTATCAGTTTTTCTAGCTGATATTTTCTTAGACAGCTTAGAACAGAAATTTGTTCATAACAACAGCAAAATAGTTTTTTGGTCAAGATATGTTGATGATTTTATAGCTCTCATACAGGAAACCCAAGATGATGCTATACAGATTCTGGATGATCTTAATAACCTCCATCCTAACATCTCTTTTACACTGGAACCAGAATCTGACAATAAGTTGAACTTCTTGGATATGACTATATCTCGTAATAAAGATTCTCTAGTGTACTATATTTACAGAAAACCTACCCAAACAGATCATGTTATACATGAAACATCTAATCATCCAACCCAACATAAAATGGCTGCTTTTAACAGTTACATTCACAGGTTACTCAAATTTTCACTTTCTAAGGATAACTTCAATTTAGAACTTAATATTCTCAAGCAAATTTATTTTAATAATGGTTATGATCCCAACATTATCCATAAGCTTCTAAATAGAGCTAAACTCAAAATTGCAGAAAAGCTTGCATATTCATCACAATGTTTTCTTCAACGTAATGTTTGAAAAAACATCAGATATTTCTTCTTTACTTATATTAGCAACATTTCCAATAAAATATCTAAACTTTTTACTTCTACAATAAATTGAAAACATCAAAATTTCCTTCAAGTCACACAACACTTTAGGTTTCTTTTTAATCAACACCAAAGATAGAATGAAGACACTTGACAAAATTGGTATTTATAAATTAAAATGTGATGATTGTGATGCCTCTTATGTAGGAAGAACTATTAGAAAGTTATCTACTAGAATTTCAGAACATTTGAAAAGACCAAACTCTTCTTTTGAAAAAGTTTTGGTCAACACTTATTATCCAGTAACCACAATTTTAACATCAATATTGATTCATCTATTTTACATGACATTAGTAGAAAGAAAAACATGTTGTAGATAAGGTTAAGGTTGAAGATCTTTATACTTGTTTAATCACTGCTATGTTAGTTTTTAGTTTGCTATTCATTTTTTATTTTTATTTTCTTCATTGGCAAGTTTGACAATTAGTTTGACTAATCGGCTTTTTTTTTTAATAAAAACAGATCTTTTGTTTATGCCAATGCGATATATTTCAAATGTTGAAATGATGGAATACAAACTGTACTTACAATTCCTTCTAGTTATAAAATTATTTTAATTTCACTCTTAGTAACAAAACTGTTTTAATAGTTAGGCATAAACCAACAAAAAACACTTTTATTCGGAGCTGAAATTATTGACAGTTCTCTCAATAAAATATTTTGACAGTCCCTCTACCCTGTTTTACTTATACATATTTTAGTATTTTTTTAAATATAAACAAATACATGTTATTGTATATTTAATAGGTACGTTAAAATATCACAACTTTAATACTAATTACTTATTTAAGTTTCTTACTACTAACTATTACTAACAAAAAAAAATAAATCTATAAAAAAATGTATAAAAATATCCTTAGGCTTATCCAATGTATATAAATTTTAGAGTTTTCACTCATTTACCTCAAATACAAATAAAAACAGTATTTGGAAAAAAAGGCACTCCGTCACAACCGACGTAATAAATCAATATAATATACATTTAACGGTGAATAACATGGTAGCTACAAATAAATTGTCAACAAAAACGTTATTAAACCAAAGAAATACACTCTTTGTTATTTTCTTTATACGTTATCGAAAAAAAAGAAAAACACATCGTTTATGAATATTTCATGAACACAAATACAATGAAAGTTACGTTTTTCTATAATAAGCGTTACCAAATTAGATTTTTATTGTTATACAATGATAGAAGTTATTCATGATCATTATTTAACAAGCAAAAGTCTTTACTTAAAAATTAAGGATATTAAATATAAATAAATACTAAATATTCCCTAAGGAAATTAGCTCTTAGAAGCAATCCAAAGTCAATAAAAAAAAGATTAAAAATATCGCTAATGTTGGTTGATCTATTTGGAGTATTTCCCAAGATAAGTGTTTTCTAGTGGCAGAATAAAGAGCAACAGTTTACTTACTAGTTCTGCTGAGAAAGCAGTTCCCAAAGTAGAGATGCTGAGTAGAGAGAGAGAGAGAGAGAAAATGGCTAAGAAGCAGGTCCGTTATCCACAGATTTTTATTTGATATTTTTTATAATGATATATTAGTAGTTTTGTTATATCTATAACTGTTTTATTTAAATGACAATGTTTATTTCTTTTAAATCGTCAATTAATAAGTTAATTATTCTCATCTCATGAAAACTCAAATACTCTATGTATACTACACTGTAATTGAAAACCACATTTGTTCTTGTTGTATATATATATTTCGTTAATTTTGCATTCCAGGAAAATATGAAGTCGAGACAAAATGTAAAGAAAATGAAAAAGCCATTTTACCATACAGAACACAACAAACACAACAGGCATACAACCATTATAACCGAATCAGAAATGAAACGAATACTTTAGTTAGACAAACAAA
Source organism: Diabrotica undecimpunctata (assembly GCF_040954645.1). Taxonomy (NCBI): domain Eukaryota; kingdom Metazoa; phylum Arthropoda; class Insecta; order Coleoptera; family Chrysomelidae; genus Diabrotica; species Diabrotica undecimpunctata. Next base: position 48,596,009 of record NC_092804.1, on the reverse strand, counting down.
AAGGGAACACAGAGATGTTTCATGTGTTTTGAGAAGATCTGCTTCTATGGAACACAAAAAGAAATATGGAGAATGATCAGAGGACCAAGAAAAGAGATGAATAAACTAATAAAAACGAAACACATTTAGAAGGAAGCATGGGTAGACTACTTTCGATCCCTATTTGTTAAAGGTGACGATAATGAACCACCAACACCAGAGGTGACGACGAAGAAATCAAATATTAAGGAGGAAGAGGTAAAGGAAGGATTAAGAAAATTAAAAATCGAAATCATACAGGAGAGGACAACAGACCTAACGAATTCTTAAAGTAAGGAGGACAAAATCTGAATAAACAACTATTAACACTAATCCACAAAATAATAGAACAAAAAAGAATTGCTCAAAAATGGAGATCAAGCATCCTAATACCTCTCTTCAAAAAGGAAGACAAATCGGACACTGACAGAGAATTAATTTATTAAATACAACACTAAAATTAGGCGAGCGGTTTACCCCTATAAGCAGAGCATCAACCGAATAAAATTCTTTTTGCATTTCTAATGCACCAAACCTTTTTATTCGATTCTATATATTTTTCCAAGATGAAATGTATTTTTTTTTTTAATTTTTACAAGTGGGCCGGCAATTGTTATTAACAAATAACTTGTACAAAAAAGCAATTTCACCGAATTGTTTCGGAATCAATTTCTTTAGGTGTATCTCATCAAAATAAACACTTTATTTCGTGATAATTTTTTCGAAAAATGTTTCCTTTTCGAGTTATTTGCATTTTTTTGTTGAAAAAATGCCGTAATTAGTGATTTTTTGGATTTTTTTTTTCTAAAAAACTACTAAATGAATTGCAATTTTACAGATAGCTTTATAATCTTTAAACCGTCGAGTACAAGTTAGAATATTTTGACAAGGATAAACGGTTTCTATCTCGCTAAAAACGTGGACCCAAATATTTCGAATATGCCTTTCGAGAGTATCCTGCTAAGCGTGTACAGCGGTTGAGGTGCTGTAGGCGCTAAAAAAAATGCATCTAATGAAAAATTATCACCTTCGAAACCAGCATTATTACAACATTATTTAAGAGCAAAGTGGCAAATAAATGAATGGATTCAAGCAAAAAACAATTTTATTTCATCTCTTGATCCATTAACCCATGGTTGGACAATTGAAAATAATTGTTTCGATTTTAATTATTTTCAAGGTGAAACTAGTTTAGATATGTTACAAAAGTATTTCTGTTCATGTACCGGAAAATGTTCTACGAAAAATTGTAATTGTATTTCCTATAATTTAGAATGCTGCGCAGTATGTGCATGTACACTAGAGAATTGTAAAAATGTTAAAGACGACTTTATTAAAGACAATAAAATCAGCTTATTAGATGGAAATCCTGTTACTGTTGACGAAAATTTTCAAATTATTGAGAATGAAAACGATGTATAATTAATATTAAATTTAAATTTTATTATATTTTTCAATGAAAATTAATTATATATTGCTTAATGTATTTCACTGTAATAAAACATTCAATAATATAGTCACCATGTATATTAAAAGAAAAATTACATTATTATAGCATTGTAAAAAATTAATTTTAATTGTTTTAATTATAATATGTCTATATAAAAATAATTAGAAATATCTTTTTTTTTAATAAATTGTACGTAATATTTGTATTAAATTAATTTTTTAAATTTAAACAAATATTTCTACGTGCCGCACGCCTGTATCGCCGCAACCGCTGTACACACTTAGCGGTAGACTGGTCGAAAGGCATATTCGAAATATTTGGGTCCACGTTTTTAGCAAGAGAGAAAAAAATTATCCTTGTCAAAATATTCTAACTTGTACTCGATGGTTTAAAGATTATAAAGCTATTTGTAGAATTGCAATTCATTTAGTAGTTTTTTAGAAAAAAGATCGCAAAAATCACTAATCAGGGCATTTTTTTCAACAAAAAAATGCAAATAACTCAAAAAGGAAGCATTTTTCGAAAATTATCAAGAGAGAAAAAGTGTTTATTTTGATGAGATACACCTAAAAAAATTGATTCCGAAGCAATTCGGTGAAATTGCTTTTTTGTATTAATTATTTGTTAATAACAATTGCCGGCCCACTTGCAAAAATTAAAAAAAAATACATTTCATCTTGGAAAAATATATAGAATCGAATAAAAAACGTTTGGTGAATTAGAAATGCAAAAAGAATTTTAGTCGGTATATTATGTTTCTAAGCGTCTTTTGAGGGGTAAACCGCTGGCTTAAATTAAAAACCAAAGTGATAACAAATAAACTGAGTGTAATTATAACACTAGCAGAAGACCAATAAGGTTTTAAAGTAATATATGGTTGAATGCTCGACAAAATTAGCTTTAATTAAATAAAAGTCTTGCCCAAGTACTTTCGCTCTCAGAGCATCTTCAGAGCCTTTTGTCAAAATTGTTCATTCCCATTCTCCTCTTAATCTCCATGTTATTTATTCTATCTCTTCTTGTTACTCTGCAGCTTCTCCTTAGGAATTCCATCTCTGTTGCTCTTATTTTGTTTTTGGTTTTCTTATTTATTGTCCAATTTTCACACCCATAAGTGAGAATACTTTTTGTCATGGTATTATATATTTTTTTCTTTGTTTTCATGCTGATGTTCTTATCCCATAGTACCGGGTTCAATTTTCGTATGCAGTCTCTTGTTTGTCCTAGTCTATTTTTTATATCTTCCTCCGTTGTTCCTTTGTTTGATATTATGAAGCCTAAATACTTATACTTGTCTGTTCCTTTGATTTGTTTACCTTCGTCTATTTGCAGCTGTTTTATTTCTGTATTCTCCGTTGTTAGGTATTCAGTTTTCTTTAGGTTTATTTCCATCCCATTCATTGTATATTCCTGCTCCAGTTTTCTCATCATAAAACTGAGGTCATCCTCGTCTTGTGCGATCACTATTTGGTCGTCGGCAAAACTTAGCGTATATAGATATTCGTTCCTTACTGGTATAGCCATTCCTTCGCACTTTTTTTCCATGGTTTCAGGGTTTTTTTCCAGGAATATTTTGAACAGGGTGGGGGATGTTGAGCAACCCTGTATTAGTCCCTTTGTCGTCTTAAATGGACTGCATATTCTATTGTCCGTTTTGATAGCTACTTCGTTATTCTTGTAGAGTGCTTTTACCGCGTTTATTAATCTTCGTGGAACTTCGATGTCTTCCATTGCTTCCCATAGCTTGGTTCTAGGTATTGAGTCATATGCCTTCTTAAGATCAACAAAAGCCAGATGGACGGATCTATTTTTGGCCATTCTTTTTTCTATTAGTTGTTCGACCGTGTAAATGTGATCTAAGCATGCTTTCCCTGCTGTGAAACCTGCCTGGTCTTCTCCGATTTTATCTTGTATATATATTTCTAATTTTTCCTTTATGATCTTTCCATACAGTCTGCCTATAGACGATATAATGCTGATTTTCCGATAGTTTTCGCAGTTTTTTCTATTTCCTTTCTTGTATATTGATGTCATATATGCTTGGGTCTATTCTGCCGGTAAGTCTTCTCCATTCAGTGCTCTCTCAAACATTTTATGTATCATACGGAATAACTTTTTCGATCCGTTTTTTATCAGTTCATTTGGTATTCCGCCGGGACCTTCTGCTTTTTTGTTCTTTAGAGTTTTGATCGTTCTTTTTACCTCAGCTAGGCTTAATTCGATTTCGTCATGTGTGTAGATTTCTATTCCGTCCATTTCTGATTCTTTGAATTCGGGGCGGTCTTCGGTTAGCAATTTTTTATAGTATATATATATATATATATATATATATATATATATATATATATATATATATATATATATATATATATATATATATATATATATATATATATATATATATATATATATAATATACACTTCAAAGGCTTCTTCTTCTAATGGCGTTACAACCCTTTGTGAATCTTGGCCTGCTTAACAATGTTCTTCCATTCTGCCCTGTCGGATATTTTCCTTCGCCACTGCCTGATGTTCATGGTTTCCGTAGCTTTGGTCGTTGTCTGTTGGTCCGTCCGGTTAGTTCATTGTTCACAGCATTCGTGATAGCTGAGTTTAAGGTGAACAGGTTATCGGCCTATTGCACCCGAGACTAGTGCCAGGGCTGCTGGCTATAGCTTCTGAACAAGCTATGCTTTCTCCCTTCCTCGCCCGCCCTGACCCTACCTTCCATTGGGGTTGGTTACCCAATCTCCAATAGGGTTGCTCAGGTTTACCGGGATTCATCCGCGTGATCAAGATCACACTTTTTGGAGGTGAGGATAGGAATTGAGTAGGACAAAACTAGAGATGTTATCTGGAAACAACTACTTGTATTGCGCCTTACTACTCCTTTGAACCCCACACTTCAAAGGCATATAGTCTTTTTTCAGTTTCAGTGTCCATTGTCCAACGTTCACAGGCATACAGGAAAACAGAGGAAACGCAACATATGATCATTCGAATTCTGAGTTCTAGACTAAGGTCTGATCTTGTAAAAAATATTTTCATGCTCATAAGTGTTTTACTGGCTTGTTCGATTCCTGATAGGATTTCTTTTTTCTGTTACACTGGCTGTTGATATTTGCTCCATAATATTTTATGGAAGTTAACTGTTCTATTATTTGTCCCTTGGCATACATATGTAAGTTTGTTGGTATCTTTGAAAATACTAGAATTTTAGTTATGTAAATACTAGATTTTATAGTTCTTGTGCAATGGTTGCTATTAGGACGGTATCATTAGCGTACCTAATGTTATCCATGCTGATTCCGAGAATGTTGATTCTACCTTGAACCTCGTTTTATGCTTTTCTGAATATAAATTCCGAATACAGAATAAATAATAGCGTTGATAAGACGCAACCATGTTAGACTTGTTCGGATGTTGTGTGCTTTATTTTAATATATTCTATATTTCAATATATTCTATTTTAATAGAGTACATCACATCTCAATAGAGCTCTATTTCAATTCCTTTGTGAATACAAAACTGTTATATATAAACTTTTTAAGAATAAACACAGCGTTACGGCTTCTAATCTGGAAGTCAAAAAATCAAATAAGAAGTTTAATTTCTACCTAACGAAATGATTAATAAATCTAATTAGGTATATGAAACATAAAAAAAATCAGATGTAAACTATGATTTGGTCCTTCCTAAATCTCTTTTTTTTTTAATACTGTATCTCAATTTTTTCATTAAATCCTCGGGAATTATTATTTCTGGCCGAAACTGGTCCAAAAGTAGGCCAAGACTTAATATTTTATTCGTAATAAAAAATTCAACCGCATCGAGCCATTTTCAATTATATTCTGTGGCCTTCAGCATTTAATCCAGGCTTAAAATTGCGGTTGAGCTATTAAAATAGCCGCAGTACATTACTTTTTACTTATGAATAACACTTTACAAGACTCGTTAATTTTTATGCTTAAATATTATATTTTTAATTGTTAAAGCAATAAAAATATTAAACTATATAATAAACATGTTTTGTTCTATTATACATATATCAAATGGTTCTTTTTTACCAATTACCAAATTTCCAAGCTATTCACAAAAAAAACAAAACAGATAACAAATAGATTAGAAACAAAATTAGATTTTTATCAACTTAGGAATAAGGCAGGTTTTGAAAAACCTAACCTAACCTTTGGCCCTAACGACCACCTCCACTGCACAAAAGGTATTATAGAAACTTCCATCGAATACAACTGACTAATGATTGGTCCTAGCTCTGGTAGACTTTTGCAAAGCGATGATGCGTAATAAAAGCTTTGAAGGAAAGTCGTATAGCTTATCGGTACTGATTGGAAAAATAAACAGTAATGCAATTATGATTGTAATATTACACATAGATACAAAATGTATAAAAATCAAACGCGGAGTGAGACAAGGAGACACGTTATATCCAAAACTCTTTACGGCTGTCCTGGAACATGCTTTCAAACAGTTGGAGCAGAACACCAAGGGAATCAATGTCGAAGGCGAAATGCTTTCCCACCTGCGATTTGCAGACAACATAATTCGGATAACTAATATCTTAAAATAGATTGAAACTATGCTTACTGAGTTAGATGCCTCTTCTAAGGAAGTTGGTTTGAACATAAGTTTTTGATAGACACATCACATTACAAATTTAGTACCAAGCAAAACTCCAAAAGTCAGCTGCAATAAGATAGTATAAGTTTATAAATAAAAATATTTAAGTCATTAAATCCAAATTGCCGCAGCGAAGACTAAATTACTAAACAGCAAAGAAGAATCCCTTTAGCATAGCTCGCATATAGAGCTCTTTCAGGCATCTTCAAGACCAACATACCAAATTATTTGAAAATAACACGTTGGACAAACGTGTAGTACCAGTCATGACTTAAAGCGGCTTCACACACGCCCGATCGCCAGTTACACGGCACCGTGTAAACTGTTAAAAGGTGTACATTTTAATCAAAGCTTTCAGCATACCGAGCTCGTTTAAACGGCGCCCTGATAACGTGTTCATATCTAATGCAATCTTTGTAGGCTTCCCGTGTAATAAAGTACGCGTTTTACTTAAAAGTAGAAGGATGTTAAATTTTTTGTTGTGGTTAACTTATGACAAATGGCTAATGTAAAAATTGATCCAGATCATTTAATAAGTTTGATTCATGGAAGATTCATGGAAGGTTTTGAGACATGGTAGAAGCAAAGTTTCTTATTGTGGAAATGCCAAGTCGATAACTGTAGTGTAGATCCGTGAAAGTATAACCACTTTCGAGATACCTACAAAAAACAGTATATTGTACTAAATCTTTGTAGTAGTAATACTCAGGTTCTTGTTGTTGTTACAAAAGGATGGAAAATGGGCAAATATCCGTGATTGATTTAGAAAATCTTGTGAAAAATTAAATTAGCTACAAGATTGGAAGCTGGAGCAGTAGCTCATAAAAAGTGTATTTTCAACGAGCAGGTGCAATTCTTAAAATAGTTTATTGAGAAACGCCAAATAAAAGATAGTTTAAGTATCAATGGGGCTATCAAAAACCGCTACATTTGACATTAGTTTCACAGAATGAAGTTTGCAAAGAAAATACTACTGTCAATGTAAGACTATTATTCAAAATACTTAGAAATGTTTCAAAACGCCAACAGAAAGAAAACGTATAGCAGATCGTGATGAATTGCAAATAATTAAAGCTCTAAAGAAGAACGCTGATCGTCTCATGTTTTTTTTGCTAGTATAATTTATTCGTTGCGAAGTTTCAATAAATCTGAGATATTAGAAATTCAGACGGGGGTACGCCCTATATGCCGTGATGTGCTACCAATCCCTCAGTTCTCACCCACACCATCCTCTTCGTATCACTCGCAGCATCCTCCTTTTTCAACAGTACTTCCATTATCACCTGTCATAGTTTAGTAAATCTCAAAATTAATTAGATTCATTTGATTTCACTTAATAATAATTATCATTAACATTGTAAATATCATGTAGTTCAATCTGATATATTGTAATACTAATATAATAATAAACAATTAAAAATTACTTACCTAACTACGAGTATAACTGCGTACTTACACTGGGTTAATGCATTGTCTTATAAATGCGTTTTGCTGTTAAAGAGAATCCTTTAACCGATGACGTAGTTTATCAAACGTGGAGATATTTTCATCCTAAAAAAATTAAACAAAATTTTTCTCATCTTCCGCAGTTCCAAGAAAGGAGTATAAAATACACAAAACTCTTTCCTTCTCATATTAACGGGATGAATCCACACATTCCGAGTTCTCTTTCTTCTCTTTATACGCCAACACAAAACCATTATGACAACGATGTGTTTGCGATTCATGGTGAAGATCGAAAGCTCCAGTCCACGTGAACAGTGCCGTGAAACCGGCAACCGGGTGTATGTGAAGCTGCTCTTAAGCATCGTAACACTTTCCTTAACCCAGGCCACAGCAATAAAACTCAATGTAGCCCAACTAAGAATAGAACTGTCGTTACGTGGACTATCTTTCAAATATAGGGTTAGAAACGAGGAAATAAAAAGTACTACGGGCATCACAGATGTTACAGAGCGCATAGCACTGAACTGGAACTTGACTGGCCAAGTGGCTAGAATGAATAACGGGTAGTAGATCAGAAAAATTAGGGAGAGTAGAAGTAGACCACCTACACGATGGATGAACGACGTCAAAATAATCGTTCTGAACTGGCAGCAGCAAGCTTAATACCGACAGAACTAGAAGTAATTAGGGGAGACATTTATCCAACTTTAAACACAAAATGTCCGATGATAGAATGATCTGAATTATAAGACACTTTTTATTTTTATTAACCACATAAACTCATAATGATATTAACACGTTAATAATTTTTGCGTCATGTTTGTGTTGGTACTAGGGAAAGTCAATTTCATTGCCTTTAACACAGAATTGTTCATTCTATCCAAACCGCCACAGCACCTCGGGCGAGTAAGGATCCGGCAAAAATGAAATTTATGAATTTATAATGTTTTATTAAAAATTCACCACTTTGACCAAATTTCAAATATCGACCCCTCCCAGCTAAAAAGAATGACATCTGATTCCAAATGGGCGCTTTTTTTAGTTTAATTTCTTATTTTTTGGGTTATGTTTGTGACGCTATTGCACCTTTAAAAGATGACGTTATATACACGCTTTTTAGACATCAGAATGAGTGGAGGAGGGTGGCGCTTGTAGTCTCGGTGCACAACAGTTAAAAGTAGCTAATTTATAACAGTTTGTTAAATTAACAGGTAGATTGTCAGCTTCTCCGATCGAAGTATATCGGCTTCAATCGGCGTTGCCACCCACTCTGATCGGAGGATTGTGTATACATATTTTATTTGTAAGAGCCAGTATTCTGTGGGCATTATCGAGAGAAAGTTGTAGCTGTTCTGGCGTCCTTCTAAAAATATTTTTTGACCCCGTGTTATAGTTAGTTTCGCGATTTTAATTTTGTGGATATAAACCTGGTCCTTCTGGATTGCAGAAAAACCAAGTGATTTACCTGGGTGTAACAGAAAATCATTAACATATGTAGAACTAATGCAGCTTTTAGAAGATAGCAGTGGTGACGAATATTTACCTGAGCCCGAAGAAGAATATCCCTCCGATTCAGAAACACAAAGTGATTCAGATGCACATGATGATGATAAATCACTAGGAAATCTTTCAAGTTTGTTTGTAAATTCCAATCCCGTTTCGACTAATCAGCAAGTGAAATTTTAGTGAACAAAAACAGATATATTGAAACAGTTTACATAAAAAAAACAAGAGCTTTTAGTGTCAGTTCCGGACAGGGGCAGATCTATAGATTATTTTAACCTTATTATTGACGACACATTTTTATCCCAGATTGCAGACCAGACAAATGATTATGCTATTTTAGTTTTTCTTAAAGATGGAATATCTACATGGTCACACATCACAAATTGGAAGAACTTAACTGTTAATCAAAATTAAAATTTTTTAAAGGTCTCCTTTTTCATACCGATACCATTCAACTTTCACGTGTAACTGATTACTGGAAAACTGACCCGCTGTTCAGTATACCCATTTTTTGAGAATATAATATGTCAAGAAATAGATTTCTTTTTATCTTAAGGTATCTACACTTTACTTCTGCCAACACAAGAGATAGTGATTGTTTAGCCAAATTAAGATCTGTGGTCGACCTTTTCAATGCGAAGATGAACAACCTTTATTATTTAGGAAAATAATTGTCATTAGATGAATCTATGATGTGGTGGCGGTGACGTTTACAGTTTAAACAAAATATACAAAACAAACGCCACAAGTATGGAATCAAGCTTTACATGCTCACAGAACCAAATGGATTGGTGCTGAAGTTTTGCGTATATGAGGGTTCATCAGATGAATATGGCGAGCCTGGAGATACAATCAAAGTAGTTTTGCAGTTACTTAAAGAAAAGTTAGGTCAAAGACATGCAGTATATCTCGACAGCTTCTACAACAGTGTTGACTTAACTACAAGGTTGCTAGAAAATAACACCTACTGTACCGGAACCCCAAGAAATGACCGTAAGTGCAACCCACAGGAAGTCGTGAAGGCGAAATTAAAATGGTGATAAAATGAATCTAGATTCTCTAATATAATCTATATTGGAAAATGGAAGAATAAACGGGATGTCAGTTATATTGAATTTGGAAATAAAATAAAAATAGGACGTGCTGAAACCAAACGTGTGTCTAGAAAGAAATGTAAAACTTGATAACAAAACAAAGTATGGAAACAGACGACGTTTAATTGCAAACAATGTCCTGGAAGTCGTGGTTTTTGTGTAAAGTGCTTCAAAGCATCTCATAAAAAATGAGTTTTTGTTAGTCTGGTATTTTTAAAAATATCTTGGGCGTTTCTTATAATTTTTGCTTTGCATAAATTTTTTTAATGTTAATGCATAAAATGCATAACATTGCGTTTACATCGAAATTATTTACAAAATATACGTTTGAAAAGGGGGTATGTTTTTTACTTATAAACAATTGTATTACTAAAAAACTCACAATTAAAAAAAAACCTCTATGACCAATAGGAACGAAGTTAGGGACTATTCTGATAAAATTTTGGAGCGTGGCAGCTGCTACTCATCCCGCTTTTTTTACGCATACTAAGATATATTACCGGTTTTCTATTATATAGATGACCTTTCTCCTATTCACATGAATACATATAAAATGTAGGGACACGAGGACGGTATACTCTGTGATCTTTGGAGATATTCAGATCTAGAAACATAAATAAATGTCTTTACCGTCCTCGTACTGTACATCTGCCTATACACATATATAAACATATAGATCGTCAAAATAGCAAATAATTATAATTAGTATAAGGAATATGGCGAAATAATGTGTAAAAAATTACCTAAAATTTAATTTATAAAATATATAAATAATATTATTCCGAGATTTCCGGGGGGAGGGGGGTCGCGGAGGTTGAAAATTATGTCATCATTATTTATACTGCGACAGAATATTCCAGCCAAATTAAAAAAAAGATTTTACGGTGAATTTCAAATGGACTCAATTTTTTCGAGGTTTCCCATATTTCTCGACCAGCGAAAACTATGTAGTTATTCATATTGCGACGAGCTACCTCAGATTACAAAAAAACAAGAGATTTCTAGCTGCGATGGAAGCCGAGATAATGTAAATTTTTCCTACGTGTTTCAATTTGAAGTTCCGATCTCGAAAAAAAAAACGGAGCTGAAACAGTTATCCCCTCAACTTTCCTATGTCGATATTTCAAAAGTACCTTGGTTTCGAAGGGCTGTAAGTTTTAAAAAATTGGATTAATTTTATAGCTATAAGTTTTAATATAAAGTTTAGATTTTCATTTAAAATTTGTGCAAATTTTACTTCTTAATGTTTATAAGCAATGGAGATATGATTTTTTTAATAATAGTCCCTAACTTCGTTCCTATTGGTCATAGAAGGTTTTTTTAATGTGAGTTTATTTACCAGCTATCCATTGGTTGTATGTGCAAGTCTGTAGCTTGAAAAATATAGAAGTTATTACAATTGTTTATAACTAAAAAACATACCCCTTTTTCAAACGTTTATTTTGTAAATAATTTCCATGAAAACGCAATATGCATTTAACTTATCAGATAGTTTGTTTTAAAGAATCCTACGAAATTTGCCAAATATGTCTAGCATCTTTATTAGAACAAGTTGAATAGTTTAAATATTTAGCCTCAGGGATAAATAAATTAAATAACCTTTAAACTATTTGACCGATCGGGGGGAAATTTCGCAGAAATTTAAAAGACGGTAATTCCTCGATGTTTAAATGTAATATTAATATTTTGTTTTGTTAATAAAAAATTAATAAAATTTATAAATTAGTAAAAAAAAACTGCTTTTTGCAAATATCTCCGTGCATTATTTATCAATTTTAATTTAAAAAACGGGAAAATAAAGATTTTCTTGATATAAAAAAAAAGGAAAAAAGTAATAGACAAAAAATTAAATTGTGACCATAAATTATTGTTTAAAAAAAACGCAAGGTAAAATACGAGTACTTTTTCATATATTCGTCATCTAGTAACCCCCGCCTATGTCTTAAAAGATTTAGATATCTGCGAAAAATTTTGCCGTGAAATCGATGATTTTTGCATAACCAGACTGTGCTAATTATTTATTTTGCTTCACGGTTTGGCATTTCAATCTAATCAATAATAAATATATTTACAAAATAACAAGAAAAACTTAAAACTTATTTTACAGCTCTAGTTATATTCCGTTCCACTAAAATAATTCATTCCCATTCGTAATTTCTCAGACGTCTATCAGACGTCCAGTTGAAGTCTAATTATGGTCCACTACACAAATTGCATGTCTATCCAAAGTACATAATGGCGTCTTTTGGACGACCAACAGACGTCTTAAACTACCTGAACTGACTCTTACGCTTATTATGTTGCTCTTAACATTGTGCAACCGAGGCGTTTACTATAAAATTTTTTATTTTGTATTGTTAATAGCAATTTTTTTGTTGTGTCACGTATTCTTTGAGTTATTATATATTTGTATGATTCTTTACAAAGTTTTTCACAAGATAGTTTCTTTGTTCGAAAAAATTGTGATTTAAATTTTATTTAATTAATTAAATTGAAGACATTTAGTATTTTATAATGCTTTATTTTTGTTACCTTTAAAAAAATCAGAAAGCGTTAAGTTTGATAAAAAATCTGTTATATTGGAATATAACCACTGGTATTTTTCTCTGTGAATCACCAGTTTAAAACTAAGTTTAAAATTAGGGACACATTAAGTCGCTCAATATGTACCATTAGAGTCTGTATACAGTGTGTAAAAGCCAAATGGAATAAATTCATTATTTAGGTTAATGTACATATTTATAAAAAATTCCGAAACACGTCAAATTTAAATTTTAACTTGACATTCTTTAACGTGAAAATGCAACCCCTACCTTCAACCCCTTTAGAATGACAGGTACAACCCCCAATTTTTAAAATAGGAAGTATAGGCTTGTGATATATCGTTTGAATGGTCTTTTCATTCTCCATTCAAAAATGTTGTCGCTTTCAAGTTTATTAAGATTAATTAAGATAAAATAAATTAAAATCATGTGGTTACCGAAATTCGCTTCAATACAATCAAAAACTAAAATTTAATGCAAAACGTAATGAAATGTAGAACACGAAAAAGAACTATGAATGTTAATGAAGTAGATGTTCAAAATGTTCACCGCGAACGTCTTGGCAACATCCTAATCTCAAATAAAACTGTCTTCTAACATTATTTAACATAATAGGCGTAATCGACCTAATCGCAAGCGTTATTCGTTCTTTTAAGTCATTTAAATCAAAAGGTTTAGTTTTGTACTAGAGCAACAGAAATGGACTTCTGGCGCCGCTCGGCGGGAATCTCCAGACGCGACAGAATAACAAACGAGAGAGTCCAAGAAATCATTTGGGGTTACACATAATATTGTTGATGACATCAAAACGACACAACTCAGATGGTACGGACACGTAAGGAGAATGCCGGCGAATAGAATACCAAAACAAATTCTTGAATGGCAACCAAGAGGTAGGCGAAGACCAGGAAGGCCTAGAAGAAGTTGGAGAGAAGGAGTTGATAAAGAAATCAGAGAAAGAGAACTGGAGGACGATCTATGGAACGATAGAATGAGATCGAAATTGGAAATCGGAAGACGTCGAAGAACGTTGTAAACCGAAATTATATATATATATATATATATATATATATATATATATATATATATATATATATATATATATATATATAGATATATATATATATATATATATATATATATATATATATATATATATATATATATATATATATATATATATATATATATATATATATATATATATATATATATATATATATATAGTTTTGTACACATGGCTCTACACATATTCCCATAAAAAGAAATCTAATAATGTAAGATCAGGTGATCGCGCTGGCCATTCAATCGATCCTCGCCTCCCTATCCACCGATTGGGAAATATTGTATCGAGGTACTGCCGGACATTAAGTTGGTAATGTGGTGGTGCTCCATCCTGCTGAAACCATATCGTATTCGCTGGAACTTGAGGGTTTCCTGGATCAGGATATAAATTTGCCAACGTTGGAATGACATCATTTTGAAGTAGTGCCAAATAATTGTTGCCATTCAAGTTGCCCTCAATGAAAAAGGGACCAATGATATTGTTTCCTACAATCCCTGCCCAAACATGAACCTTTTGAGGGTATTGAGTGTGTTCTTCTCTAATCCAGTAAGGATTTTCCGTGGCCCAGTAGCGGCAATTTTGTCGATTAGCATGACCGTTAAGTGAAAAAGTATACTCATCAAAACATAACGTCTTCTAATTGGATAATATTCCAACATGTCCATCATTTGCTCACAAAAAAAAGTTCTCCTATCAAAATCATCTTCCATGAGCTCCTGAGTAGGTATCATCTTATAGGGATACAATTTATTTTCTTTTAATATGTTTACTATCGATGTATGGCTAGCATTGAATGTAGTGGATGTCTGTCTACTCGATGTATGTAGATTTTGAGTTTTTGACATGAAATAGGCGAGTTACTTCCTGTTGTATTTGGGTGTTATCTCCGTAACTAATCATTTGTAAAACTGTTATTTTATGCATTTCCGTTAATCTAACCATTTTTCAGAATTGAATTGAACGAACTTTTTACTTAAATTAAAATACTGACAACTTATATAAAACAATTTACTAATGCGTGTTAAACCATATTAAATAAAAAATCGGTTGCCTGTAAAGTCGGTTTTACGGGCGAAGATTTAACGTGACAACGTCTTTTTCTCGGTAGAATATTTATTGATATGAATATTATTAAATTGCACAATAGGAACAAGGAATTGAATGAAAATAAGAATTGCACAAATTTTAACTATAGAAATATATTTTGTTTACTAAAACATTGTACATGTAAACTTAAACTTAACTAATTTCTATTTGAG
The DNA here is from genome assembly GCF_040954645.1 of Diabrotica undecimpunctata. Lineage (NCBI taxonomy): Eukaryota > Metazoa > Arthropoda > Insecta > Coleoptera > Chrysomelidae > Diabrotica > Diabrotica undecimpunctata. The sequence goes on along the minus strand of NC_092804.1, from coordinate 48,580,989 downwards.
TGATTTTGTTGAGGATAGGACGATGATAGGAGAAATATGAAATGAAAGGAAGTGTTTCTGCTGTAATGTGTCTTGAACGCCAAGAACGCTCGAGAAAGACAGAGACACAAGCACGGAAGCACGCACCGATTCAACGCGCCTAATTCTCTAGTGCTGCGCGCGCAGCGGACCGATCATGTTTGAGTGGGAGAGAGACGCAAGGCATTTGCCGGTCCGGCGGGCCTCTCTCTCGTTCGGTGACTCACTGTAACAGACGTGAGCGGGCGTTACACTTTTTCATGAATGACTCCGAGCCACAACCTAATTTAAGACGTTGTCACGTCAAAAACCACATTGCTATGGTTTTTGTTCACTTTCTCATTATCAAGACCTAAACGGGAAATAAGTTTTGAGTATATTTTAGCCAATTTTGGGTAACCACATGATTTTAATTTATTTTATCTTAATTAATCTTAATAAACTTGAAAGCGGCAACATTTTTGAATGGAGAATGAAAAGACCTTTCAAACGATATATCACAAGCCTATACTTCCTATTTTAAAAATTGGGGGTTGTACCTGTCATCCTAAGGGGGTTGAAGGTAGGGGTTGCATTTTCACGTTAAAGAATGTCAAGTTATAATTTAAATTTGACGTGGGGATTTTTTATAAATATGTACAGTAACCTAAATAATGAATTTATTCAATTTGGCTTTTACACACTGTATAATTATAGATACATATGTAAGTCTGCATTGTAATTTTTTTGGATGAGTGATTAAACATTTTGAATATTTCAGATAATAATTTTATAACAATTATAATTTGCTTATTGGGGGCTTAAAGGAGATTGAACAATCACTGGGCTTGAAGATAGGGTAAGCAAATAAATTGAAACGTTGCGAATAGCTACTTGTGTTTTGGTTGAAGAGCAAGGTCGTGGGTAAGGATACCTTTTTTTGGGGACTGCGAGAACTAACTACAAAAAACAAATAAAAAAAATACTTACAGAGATATTCTGGGCAACACTAAATAAGAAGATGTTTTAATTATTTAAAATTAGGACGCCATTTAAAAAAATCGTCTTGCAGATTAGAAAGCAAGGACTTTTTTGCTAAAAAATTTTAAGGGTGAAAACCTTTTTAAAAGAAATAGTTTTTCTAACGCCTAGTTTAAGAAAAAAATTACATATTTATTTTTATTGTACATAATAAATAATATAAAATTTTTAAATTTATTAACAAACATTACATTGAGTTGAACACCTTCTAACAAAACAGAATTAAAACTATGGTTATGTACCAAATGGCAAAAAAGGATGTACTAAATGTCATATGTCGAAATTAAATACCAAACTGAATTATTAATTAATTATCAAAGGTTAATTTTATTTAAAAGAAAACTAAAATAGGACAATTGGCTGATCCATAAAACTTATATTTATTTATAAACTTTTAAAATGACATCAGAGTAAATCATGATAAATGTTTATTTAGAAAAAATTAACAAGACTACTTGTTTCACAGGCTAATTATTTCTTTTTAAATTACTAAAAAAATTTGTTACCTTAGGATTTAAATACAAAAAACAAATTCTGGGAGAAATCAAATCAAAAATTAAAACTGGACTTCAGGTTATCCTGGACGATCTTCTACTTAAAACCATGTCGGCTTACTTAGCCCTCAGACGCTGTTATCAAATCCCTTGTCACAGGATACAGCTTACAACAAAACGGTGATTAACTCACTTTGCCAAGATTGCCGCATATTGAGGGAAATAAGGGATTAAGGGAAAATTTTGCCGGTTTTCAAAACTCTACCAAGACGAACCCTTTCCGTTTAGACTCTAAATTGTTCTCCTCTCACCGCCAACTCTCTTGTGCCAAACTCGTATTTTTTCGTACCAGATTTTACTCGCAGCCAATCGGGTCTCTCTTCTGTGGTATTGCTAGAAAAAAATCATGCTACAATCTTTTATTTCTGATTTAACAAAGTTTATATGAAGGTCTTATCCAATGATGAGGTTTAGAATAAACTGAGGAGCGTTAGTCATCAGTCGCAATACCTTGCGACTCTATATTAAATTAAATCTCTACATATATTGTAGATAGATGCCATTCTACATAACTGGAATCCATAACTTCATATAGGTTTATATATAACTTTGTAGTCGTCAGTTTGGTTTTGCAGATTTAATTTATATTTGCTCCCAGTCAGCCAGTAAAGCTGTCTGAGTCTGTAGTCCAGTTAGCTTCTCTTAGAGAATGTCTTTTCTTGATGTAAGACGTATTTCGAGATATATTCCTAGGTATTTTACTTCATTTTAGTGTGATAATTAAAGTTTGTATAGTGTTATTGGGAGACAAATTTTGTTATGGTTTCTGAAAATCCCTTGAGCGGATTTTATTGAGATTGGTTTAATGCGCCACTTATTAAGTCAATGAATTATATTTTTTGAATGTGCTCTTCTTGTATGGGTGAAGGGATATTTATATCCTTATGGTATACCTATCATAAAAAAATAAAATAATTTTTAATTGAAGGTAATTAATTAGCACCATCGCATCATATTCCACTTATCAACTTTGCAGAGGCGTACAAAAATATTATTTTAATTATTTATTTAAATACATAAGTAATTACGTAAAAATTAAATCTAAGATCGATATAATTATTCAATTATCATGTGTGTTTTGACAGGTATTATTATAGAGTGTTATTATAAGATGCCTAACACAGTACTTCAAGATACAGAAAACTTTGCAAAATACTTATTTCTTCATTAGACTAAACAATCTAAATCAAACTAAAAATGTTAACATAAGATCGCGTCATTACACTTCATTCTCTATTTATAGAATTACTGTGTGCTGTAAATGTTATATTTGTTTTTTTACGTTAATTTAAAAGTTTCCTTGTGTTTGTTTGTTGTATATTCCATATAAATAAATGAGGTAAGCTAGACTATTATCATGTGATTGCTCGTATACAGTAGTGCATTTTTTTTTGTTTATTTTACTACTAAATTCTATGAAATAAAGGGGGAACTAACTACTAAAGAGTTAATGGCTTTGCTAGAAGAAGACTCAGATTGTGAAAATGCTGACTCACTTGATGTGGTTTATGTGAATAAAAGAAGAAGGAAGAATGAATAAAATCGGATATTGTAGGTACATATGAAATACAAGTAAATGGGAATTCTGACGATTCTGATTATGATATTCGGATATTCCTCTAAACCACAGATCAAAACGTCCAAGAAAATACCAGGCAAAAATAGTAAATGATCAGATCAGGAAACTCTGTTGAGAATATATAAAACACTAATTAGATCTAAATTAGATTATGGATCAATTGCATATGCATCTGCTTCAAAAACACTACTTAAAAAACTTGACAGCATACACAACGCTGGTATTAGAATTGCACTCGGAGCCTTCCGGACAACTCCCTCCGAAAGCATACTGAGCGAAGCCGGCGAGCCACCTCTAAATTACCGAAGAATATACTTAGCTCTAGCGCATGCTACATCTATAGCCTCAAATATAAAAAAACCCCTCTACTTTAATACTTTTAATAACAAATATATTAATTATTACAATAATAAGCCCCGTGACCCCAAACCTTATTACGAGAGAATCCGATTATATAGCTCCAGACTGAATATTCAATTCCCAACAGTATTTCAAACAAATACCAATAACTATCTACCTTGGACTATCGAACAGCCCAAAGTTATTACAGCGTTAAGTATATATAATAAACATGAAACTAGTCCTATTATTTTTAAAGTTAAACTAAATTCAATCCTAGATCAACAATACAATGAGTGGATTAAAATTTATACAGATGCATCCAAAGGTGAACTTGGCGTTGGAGTAGCAGTGGTAACACCAAATGAAACTTTTCAATTTAAACTTCCTCTAAATTCCAGCATCTATACTGCAGAACTATTTGGTTTGCTCAAAGCTATCAAGCAAGTAAATCTTAAAAACATCTCTTGTTGTCTAGTCCTTTCTGACTCTCTCAGCGCAGTCAAAGCTATGCAAAATGTATACCCTAAACACCCCATTGAGAAAATTATCAGGGCCGAATTAATGAAAGCTCAAGAAAATTTCAGAAGAGTCCACTTCCTATGGATACCATCTCATATAGGCATAGAAGGGAATGAAGAAGCAGATACTAGTGCACGTAACGCTATCACCAGTAACGTATCAGAAACAGAGTGTCGGAGTATCGCAGGCGATCTAAAAGTTTATTTCAAAAATAAGGTGTTAAGTGCGTGGAATCGGGAGTGGAATGACTCTAGTTCGAAACTCAGAACCATCAAAAGTGATATTTTTTCATGGAAGTCCACAGCCAAAAGTAGAAGATGCCAAACTATTATTACACGTCTACGACTTGGACACTGTAGGTATACTCATGCCTATCTCTTCTCAAATAGTGAACCTCCAAAATGCGAAACCTGCAATACAGTAGACAGTATAAAGCACTTCTTGATAGACTGTCCTAAATATGTAAATCAAAGACAGTCTTACAATTTGCCGAATAACCTGAAAGCACTCCTCAACAAAAGTTTAGTTCCGAACAATTTATTAGGTTACTTAAAATCTATAAATATGTTACACAAAATTTAACTTAATTAATTGCTAAAAATGTTCAATTGTGCACAAATTGTAATTAATTGTAACAATGATTGATTGTTACAATGTTAATTTAATATTATTACAAATGTTACAGGAATGTCGCTAATAACCTTTGGGTGGATGCGACTTTGTTTCTTTAAATAAAAAAAAAAAAAAATAGTAAATCCAAATTTACTCCTTCGTACTCAGTAGTAACTTAACAACAGTCTGATTGGTATTTAGACAATATAAAAGCCAACCATGGAGGCAAGTCACATATGGAAGTTTTTTCACAAGTTTTAAGATACAATATGTTCCTTTATTAAAAATTGTGCTGTTTTACCTTGCAAATGAGAAAAAATATCTTTTCGGTTATAAATTAGTCTTCATTTATGTGTTTTTAATCCAATCTAATAAATTAATTGTTAAATTTCTCTTTGTTTATTGTATCCACCGTTAATGAGTTAATACTATAAAAAGAATAAACGTACCTCAAATTTACTTAAATTACCTTAAAACTATTGTAAAGGTAATAATAAAGTCTATTTAATAAATATATTCTTAAGAAATAGAACACACCACGCCGATGCACGTATAGAATCTGGAACGAATAAACTATTTCTCTGATTCACATTCTTTCCAAAAACGTAAATATATAGACTAACGAAATGTTAATAAGTTTACCGATGTTTCAATGAACTTCTCTAATTATACGCTCGTGAATCGCAATAATTTATATTGTTACGGGCGCAAATTTTATGAAACTATTATACTTTTCACTTATTTATATTAGCGAACCATACACAATAAAAATGACCCCGGTAAGAATTTACTTCTAATATTAACATTGTTGCCGTTAGCTCTTAGTTCAATTTGTGGATGAGTTACCTTTAATTAAAAATTGTCCTACTACAACTATAGAACAACAGTATTATCTGCGAATGTTGCTTGTATAACAAGTATAATTGTGATGGCAGAATCCTGCCTTGTAGTACTCCAAATTTAACAATAGATATGTATTCACAATGATAATGATTTTTATTGTTTAAAAGTTCAGGACGCCAGGAAGTATCAAAGGCTTGTTTGCATCCAAGAAATGTCCCAGCGCAATATACATTTTGTATGAAATCTACATTGATAGTTTATTTTAATTGACCCTATGTATATGGTAGTGTTGCAAATTCTTGTAGAAAACAAATTTGTGAGTTAAGTTTAAGCTATTTTTTTTTCAATGATTGCTTTTAATTTATCTCACACTAGTTATACAAGGTGAGTCATATGGAAATGTACGTACACCTACCTCTTATTGAGGCCTCTTTGGGAAATATCAAATGACCACTAAAAAGTGTCCACTCCCATTGTTTAATAATACACAGGGCGAGTTTTGAATTTTGTCTAAATTTTCTATTCGTCATAACTTTCGAACCATAAGCTTGATGTGTCTTATATTTTGTTCAAGGGTTACATTTCTACAACTTAATCAAGTGATTTATTTAAACTAAAAAAAAATCCAGTCCGGTTTCAAAAAATTTGTTTTGTTCATAGAAAAAATTTCACCCTATATACGATTATTAAAATCTCAATAAGAATTTTACAAATTGGATAAATAGTTAATTAAAATGGTATGTTCATTTTTTCCCACATAATTACTGTATTGTTATTAAAAACAATTGACCATGAATTAAAAATTTGGCAAAGTGGACCTTAGATTTAAACAAAATTAAATTTTTTTAAACAAATATTTAATGTATAAGTATTAACAATATCACAGTTTGTGTTATACATTTTAAATAAACCCTTTAACCAATTTCCAGAATTTCATAAGATAGAAGTTGTTATGAGAGATTTGTGAATCGTATGGGGATTTTATTATTTCTTAATACTCTCTCAACTTTTGACTGAGAAAGACCTAATTGTCTGCTTACTTGCCTGGTACTTATTTTAGAATCTGCTTCGACTGTATCAAGGATGTGGTCTCTTTGTAAACGATCTAATGCTCGTTAAGATTTTGATTTAAGAAATGTTCCATTTTCTTTTAAATAATTAAACACTGATCCAAACGTTTAACACTAGAAAGTCGGGCTTAGCATACCTACCTAGAAAGCCCGAAGGGATCATTTTGGCCCCAAGTTCCTAAATCAATAAAAACCAAGTTTAGAATTAACTATTTATTTGGGAATAAACAAAAAATAAAAATAAACAGTTTTAAGAAATTATATAAACTTTTGACGATACAATTTGATTTAATTTTTTAGTTTCATTTTAAACATTTGGAACACCATACAGTTTGTAGTTTTTGGCATTTGCCACACATTACCTTGTTACAGTCGTGGCACTCATTGGAAGTATGATTTCCTTTACAAAACATTTGCAATGCCTTGGCCAATTTTAACGATGTAAAGTAGTTATCTGTCGTAACATTTTTGCCCTTTCCCAGTTGATTTTCCATTAACCGCAAAACAACATGTTCATCAACACTTTTGTATCTTTCTTCCGTAGATGATCAGTGCCAGTATAAGGGTAACCATTTACAATATATTTTGATTCCACGCATGTCAAAAGTCAAAATTTTATGCCAAACTTATCCGGCTTATTTGATATGTACTGTGTGAACGGGCACCTGGCTTTAGAAGGCAGTAGTTGTTCGTCCACAGTAAGGTTTATTCCCGGTTTGTAACATGCACCACTATTTTCTATAAATCCATTCCAAACCGCAGAGGCTAGAGAAAATTTGTCGGTTTTTAATCGTTCAGATCTCGTTTGCTTTATGTCAAATCTAAGATATTTTATAATATCCTTGAATCTGTCTCGTGGCATAGTTTGCCTAAAAAACTGAGGACCCCATACTGTTGACCACAAGCTGTTGGTTGGGAAATTTTTGGCGCCGTATACTCCTCTTGCGTACATAATAGCAAGGGCAGCCTCCAGTTCTTCCAAAGTTATAGTCCATGTGTCATTTTTCAAACATCGATATGCTTCTGCAATAGTGCATTCTTTTATATGACGTAACATACTGTCGTTGGTTTCACGTTCACGTTTCTTTTTGCATACGACGTAGGACCTGATTCCTCTCGATAAATGTTGTGCTGAGCGCGGCGTCCTTTAATGAGCAAACATTCAATGAATATAAAGATACTAAAAATCATAATCTTACCAGGTACTGATCCAGAATCAATAACTTTCCACGTTGTTCCGTCTTTCGATTGTTCGGTGTCTCCGATTGAAATAGTTTTTCCTTGTTGACCTCTTTTTCTCTTTTGACTTGGTTTAGATGCACTTGGATTCACGATAAAATTAGCTGACTCGTGCTGTTGAGTTGTAGAAGCAGTGTTTACATAAATCGGTGAGTCTTGTACAATAAAACTTTCTAACTGCTCTGAAGCATCAGAGTCACTTGAATCATTATTTTGTGGTAGTACGTATTGTTCATCGTCTGACTCATTATTTTCTGCAGATTCAGATTCACCTCCCGAAACATCTTCTTGTATTTTTCGTATTTCTTCAAGAAGTTCAAGCTCTGATAGTCCACGACTAGACATCTTTACAGTCGTCTTGAATTTTCACAATTGAACGAATGTTTCAATATTCTAGAAACGAGAGTAAGCAGAACCTAATAAACCGCACAATAAACAAAATACTTTCAAGGAACAAACAGTATATAACAAAATACCTTCTAGGAATAAACGTACATAAACATAATTTTATCTATCCGACAGAAAGTTAAAAGAAATCGTCAAATTTCCGTGAAAACGATAATAATTAATAAAGGGCCAGTTTGGCCCCTTCAGACTTGGTAGGTTTGTTAGAAAATCCATTTAATAAATTTAGTAAACAATATTTTTTTGCGTTAAATAAGACTTTGTATCAAAATATTAAAAGTCATAAAATATGAAATTATTATTGTGTTAAATAAAAGAACTACAATAACTTCAAATCGCAACAGGGGCCAAATTGGCCCCTCCGACTTTCTAGTGTTAATGATTTGAAACTCGACGTTTTGGAAATCGTTTTTTGTATTCTCTGCTGGCAGCTCTGCTGTTTCCGCCACAAAACCTGTAAACAAAAATAATATCTGCATAATGTTGCTATTGAAAATTGATGTGGCATTTTGAGAATTATGTGTGATTGTTGACTTTGAATAAAAAAACAAACCATCATAAATTCGTTTATGGTGATTACATCTAAACCATCATGAATTCGTATACGCTTTTAATCGGCCTCAATTGGTCATAAATGTTCTTAGGCTCATTTGTTTTATTCCTATTTCTATTTAAGTTACAAATCTGCCATTTTTTCAAAAATTTTTAATATTTACTCATAGAGACCACAAATACTGTATAAAATCACCTGTAAGTACATTATTGTTGTGATTACTATTATGGTCTCGATAATCTTGATAATGGTACAAACACGAAATCGAAACATATAATATAAAGCATAATTTTACGATCATAATGACGACTAAAGCTAATATCTAATTTATCTTTTTAAATTATTTTCAGCACGTGGAAAGACGCGGTGAGATGATAGTCCGCATATTGGAGGCTCGACACCTTAGTAGAACCGCCAATGAAGCCGTGAAGAGATTCACAGCTATGCAAGATGCCAAACACACGGTACAGTTCGTGGAAATCGTTAAGAGGCCCGGCCAAACACTGGGCCTCTATATCAGAGAAGGTAATGGAATTGACAGGAACGACGGGGTGTTCATATCAAGAATAGCGCTGGAATCTGCAGTGTATAATAGTGGATGCTTAAAGGTAATGTACAATTACAAAGCAGTATCTTATTTAACTTTTGGTTTATTGTACGGATAGATTTGTATTAATTATTTAACAAAGACGATTCGTAAAACATAATAATCATAAGAATTCCAGCACGATAGATTAAAAAATAAATATAAAAATTTGAATTTATAATAGTAATTAGATATTATTCTTAAAAAATGTTAAATATATTTCTTGTATATGTATACCATGTGTATATATATCAAACAAACGACAAGGAACAAGTTGTCGGAAAATATGAAGTCGGGGAGAAAGAGTGGCACACTACCAAAATATGCCAATTGCAAATACATTCTTTAAAAAAAAATTAACCAGAAAATGGACTTGGTTAGCACAAAATGGAATCACTAAGAACGAAATTGACTTCATTCTAATTAACAAGACTGCCACAATAAAAGATGTTAATGTAATAAATAAATATCAAAGGAGCGACCATAGACTAATCAGAGCAAATATTTTTCTAGACCTGAAAATAGAAAGATCAAAATTATTCACAAAACTAAGAGTAACCGGTATAAATATTATCTAAAAGAAAACTCAGATCACCAACAAAGTCAATTGATGAAAGATTACATGACCAAATCGACAGCTCTCAATTAATGGAGATCGAAAGTTGCCTTGATAGTGCCAAAGAAATCGAAGGCCAGCAATAACAAAATGAACAACATAGTATACTATCTGATAAAACTAAAATAATGCTAAAACAAAGAAGGGAAACGAAAGTAAGTTGTAACATACAGAGGATACAATACACAGAACTTTGTAAGACTATATGGAAAAGCATTAAGGAAGACATAAAAAAATACAATAAAAGACTGGTAGAAAATGCAATCGAAAAAAATTAGAAAACAAGAAAAGCATTAATCATTTAGAAGAAGCAAATCGTTGTTTTAACAAACGAAAACACCAGAATTACAGACAAAAATGAAATAATACAACTCGTGACTAAATTCTACAGGGAACTATACATAGCCCCTGACACACTTGAAGAAATAATCAGTAACCAAAAAGATATACCAGAAGTCCTTCCGAAAGAAGTACAATCGACAATTATTACAAAATTGAAAGGCGGTAAAGCAGCTGGAATAGATGGTATAACAGTGGAACTGCTTAAATATGCTGGCAATAAATCCTGAAAAATTTTAGCAGGCATATCTGCCTAAGATCGAGTTGCATATCAGACCACTGGAATAGAGCAAACATAATTCTCATTCGTAAGAAAGGTAGCAAAGGGGATATCAAAAACTAGAGACCGATAAGTCTACTACCAAAGATATATAAGATATTTACAGACATCATCAACAACAGATTACCAAACGCATTTGATGTTGCACAGCCGAGAGCAAGCTGGCTTCACAAGTAGATTCAGTATCATGGATCATATTCATACACTTCGAGAACTAATGAGTAGAGCTAAAGAATATGAAATACCGCAAACTTTAGCAAATATATAGACAAGCAAAAGATGAGGTAAATATGTATAAAAAACTCCAGAATTTCCCACTATCAGAGGCGCCCGACAAGGAGACGCAATATCACCAAAGCTCTTCACTGCAACTCTAGGAAATATATTCAACAAAATAAACTGCCAGAACTAAGGAATATACATTGATGGAAAATACCTTAGCCATCTAAGGTTTGCAGATGACATCGTTCTGATTTCTAATAATCCTGCAAAACTACAAGAGCTTATAAGCGACTTAAATGCAGTTAGCAATGACGTTGGCCTAAAAATGAACTTGACAAAAACAAAAACCATGTACAACGAGCTAGTGGATGTCCAAGATGTAATAATAAACAACACTGCACTTGAGACAGTAGACGAATATGTATACCTGGGATAATTAATACATAAATCTGGTTCCTTACTCACAGCAATCAACAGAAGAATGAAACTGGCTTGGGCATATTTTGGTAGAAATGCAGTTATATTCAAATCGAAGATGCCAATTCACCTGAAGAAAAAAACATTCTATCAGTGTACACTACCAATCATGACATACGGCTGCGAAACTTAAACACTAAAGAAAGAGATAATATCGAAACTCAAAGGTCAATGGAGCGAGGTATAATAACGAGAGATCGAAAAGGAATAGAATCAATCAGACAAAAAACCAAGGTTACTGATGTTCTCCATAGAATTAAATCTTTAAAATGGCAGTAATCGGGACATTTAGCGAGAAGAACTGACAATAGGTGGTCCACTAGAATTACACTGTGGTATCCAAGAGGCGTCAAGAGACCAAGAAGATGTCCAAATTTAAGATGGGACTATAACATAAGGAAACAAGCCGGTACAACATGGCACAGAAAAGCGGATTTTTAGACAATCGTGAGCAGAAATAAAGAATGAATATGTCACCATTTGAAATATAAGATTTAGTTCACAAAGTTGCTTAAGGGAGGTTATTAGACAAAGTGGAGAAAGAAATAAAGGATCTTGTTACTTTATGCTTTAATAAAAATGTTTCGTATATAAATCCATACACATAGGAAAATATTTGTACATTCCGTAGTAATTAGCTGCTTTGTTTTGGATAATTTTGCAATGAAAATATGATAAGAAATAGCAAATTTGGTCCAGTATACCCGAGGAATTTAATTTTTTTCGGAGCGCTGTATCTTGAAACTGTGTTGGATTTTTTAAAGCGAGCGCGGCTGTCCCTTTTTTCGGCTAGCCCTACTTATTTTACTCTAGTACGAACGAAAAGCACTTTTTGTTTACGACAATCCTGTTTAAACAATCTTTAATAATTTGGTTTGCTAAAACTTTTGTTAAAAACTTTGTCTTTTCTTATAACAGATTGGTTAAATTTAGCCCTTAATATTGTTAATTAACATAACAGTGATTTTAAAAAAAGGCCATCTGGACGTTTTTCAAATATTATTTAACCACTTAATTTGAACTAAATTCTACGGAGGTATTGCAAATGTTTATAAGTTTAAAAAGTGTTATTTATTATTAAATCATTTTGTGTACATAAATGTAATTTTTTTTTAAACTTTTTTTTTCATAGTTTACTAGTACACGTCTTAAAGAAGAAAATAAGCCCCCGATTATTAAGATCGATTCAGTCAAATTACCGGAAAAGCTCATTTTTCAAAAAATCTTTTAAAAAAATCGAGATAAATTAAATTTCGCAAAAACTATTTAACCGATCTGGCCTATCTTTTGTACACAATTCAAATACAATCAAAATACACAAAACAAAATCAAACACAAGACTCTCAAGTTCAGGTACATTTAAACACATTTTAATTAATAATGAGAAAGTTATTCACAATATTCAAAAACAACGATTTCGTTGTTCATTTTGCAATAACTTTTTTGTTTATTATTAGACTTTAAATTAGCATATCTCATTTTGTGTATCTTTTGTTTTTCTAAAAAAGTTGCCTGGATGTTAAATCTCTATTATAGACAAGTTTTTAAGTTATGAGCAAAATAATTAGTTTGACGTTTTGATTGTGTATTTAAAAATATTTCAACTAAATTGATAAATCCCTAGATGAGAGTCTTTTTGTAATATCTCATTCCACAGATTTTAACTGTCAAATCCGTCTATATAGTTGTATCGAGTAAAAAACTAACTTAATTGGCATATTTGTAATATGTACCGCATTCGCAGACTCAAACATCAGGAAGATAGATCGCGGCATAATAATCCGGAAACCCGTATATAATAGCAGTGTGTAGTTCGTTCACGAGAGTTAGCAAAAGTCTTTATTACTTTATAAATAGTAAAAACTTTAATCATTCATTCTAAGCTTCTTTCTAAAATTTTTGTTCACTACATTTTATTGAATCTTAAATATTAATTTCCACTTTTACTTCAATATTTTTACTGTTCTAATATCTTTGTTTGTCCATATACCATTAACATACCGATCTGTAACGCGTAAAAACATTTTGAGTTTAATTTTCCGGCGAAAGGAATTGCGTGTTCAAATATGCAACACTACAATGACTTCCTCATTTGAAATCATCCTAGGCACGTCCACAAAATTTCATCACCAATGTAGAATTTACAAATATGTGCACCACAATTCTATGTTCGAGCGTGTTGAAGAGAAGCACATCGTTTTGAATTCAGATGAGGGCATATATGTAGGGAGAGGTTTAAAGTATACGGGATTTGTTACTTAATAGGTTTATGACGATAAGTTAGCTTGTATAAATGGGCAAAATATCCAAAAACAGCCCTAATAAAACAAACAAAAAGAAATTTAAAATTCAAGATAAAAAGTTTATTATTATCACTAATTAGGTAACCTCGACTTACACCTTAAATTGAAAATTAAATATATTGTAACGTTGTTCCGTGGGTTCAGAGATTAAATAAAGGGCGATGTGGTCTGACAACTCTGAAAACTTACGTAAGAACAAATAATATAATTACTAATTACATTAATAATTATCGCTTAGAATAATTCACACTCAAGCGTAGAATCGCCAATACTAATCATAGAGCCCACGGCTACTGGCTTGTACAGGGTGCCCAGAAACTCTCCTGATAAACGAAGACCAGAGATTTCTTAAATAATCTAACCCAATTTACCTAATCCTAAAATGTTTCCTAAGGGAGCTAGAGCTCTTTGAAGATGGCGCCCTGTAATTTTGGCATTTTTGTTAAATACCTCCAGAATGCTTTTATTTAAAAAAACGAAAACTGGTACGATTATTCATCCTCCAGAGTTAAATCGATTTCATTAATTGCGAATTTTTAGTACCGATCATGGGCGTCCATTTTGGGTAGGTCAACGATTATTTTAACCCATAACTTTTTTGTCTTTACATTTTAAGCATTCGCGACACTAGATTACTAACTTTTTAGGTATTCTAGTACTAAAAGGTGCTCTTACTCTACGTCGGTAGGATACACCGTTTTCTACAAAAATCGATTTGAAAATTTTTCGTAGTAAGAGTAACTTTAAGTACTAGAATACCTAAAAATTGAGTATTCTAGTATAACGAATGCTTAAAAGATAAAGACAAAAAAGTTATGCGTTAAAATAACCGTTGATCTATCCAAAGCGGAGGCCTATGACCGGTACCAGAAATTCGCAATTAATGGAATAGATTCAACTCTGGGTGAAAGTTGTATAGAGTGGTAAATAATCGTACCAGTTTTCGTTTTTATAACCAGAAGCATTCTGGAGTTATTAAGAAAAACTAATTACAAGGCACCTTCTTCAAAGAGCTGTAGCTCCCTTAGAAAGTATTTTAGGACTGGGTGAATTGGGTTAAATTGTCTTAAAATTATCAGAGAAATCTCCGGTCTTCATTTGGCAGGAGAGTGGACACCCTGTATAATGAAAATGAAAAATCATGAATGTGTTGCTTGTGTGAGTCCATTTCAAAAGGTAAAAGAAATAATAAATTAGACTTACTCACAATCAATTTAATTTAACTATCCAGACGACCGGTTTCGCTTTCTACAATATGCAAAGCATCTTCAGGTCTCGATACAAAGTTAAATAAATGCTGAAATAATAAACCCATATTAGGGTGTTGTCTAATAAAGATAAACAAAGATAGATGATATAAATTACAGTAATTATGCCAATATTACATGTCTGTGGTTTTTCAAAATATATAAAATGTTTAAGCAGACAAGGTAAGACCCACAAATTGGTAAAATAGTCTATTAAATTGTAATAAATTAATAAATGAACAAATAAATAAAACATTACTTACATGCCGGTACTCTATTAATTGATGGTTGAAAGAACATGGTTCAAACTATCCTGTATTGTTCTCCATTCAAGTGAAGATATTAGAAGAAAATGTAACTTACAGTGTATAAATGAATGGACACAAAGTAGAAAAAAAGAATGGAATAACCACATAAGCAGAATGGGGGAAACCCATGTCGTCAAAATAGCAAGAGATAAGTCACCAATCGACAGTATCGGACGACCGCGCAAGAGATGGAGTGACAACCTTTAATAGAGATATTAATCCACCAATCAACAAGCAGAATTGCTTATAAATAGGAAGAAGAAGAAAAAGAAGAATAATTTGGTAATCTCTTGCATATATGGAAAATACTAAAACATGTCTATTTTTTTCAGTATACATATACGGATAGAAGCTTTTTGTTTTTTTATTGAATTTATTCAACAAATTACGTCATCGATATTTCTCTTAAATATTAAAAATGTAATAACACATATAACATAGTTATAGCATTTAAGTTGGTCTCAAGAAAGTTTAAAACTCAAAGTATTTAATTATTCAATATACTCTTTGCTTAATTGAATACATTTATTATAGTAAACTTGCGATGCCTCAAGCCATTAAAAAAATGGCACGTGTTAGTTGGAGACATAAGTAATACTTCTTATAGCGCGTTATTAGTATCTGGGTTAATGAAATTTTATGTCTGCTTATTACTAAATTGTAAAATTTTTTTATCACCACACTAAGTTCAAAAAATCTTAATTTTCTTCTTTAAAAATTTTGTTTGTTGATTTTAGTAATTTTGAAAATTTGTTAAATATAGTCTAGAAATCAAGATTTTATTCATCATTTACATTTTTATTATTGCCTTGGATTTATGTTTAATTACTTCATTTTGATTATCATTATAATTTCATTATAATGGATTTAAAAAAAAAACAAAAAATTTCTCCTCGGCACGGAATCAATCTCCAGTCATTCAGTAAAGAAAGTAAATCCAAAGGAGTACAATTATTACAGATCATAATCAAATCAAATCATAAAAAATGGAAAAATCGCGCCACGTTTATTTATTTAACATCTTTATAAAATATGAGTTTATTTGCGGCCAAATACAAAAATTGCATACAAAAGCTGGACTCTTTAACTTTACAACGCATCTTGATTTTTGTCGATGGGACACTTACATCAAAGAATATAAAATTTTTACCTTCGAGCTGATACAAATTTTATTGAACATTGATTTCGCGCGTGTAACTGACAGTTAAAGGAAACAATATTAGAGGTTTCTACCTATTAAAACATCAACTTTTATTATAATTCCAAAACCAATTGCTTTTATATTAATTTTATAATGTAACTTATTGTGGCATATGTATTATTGAATTGTAAATAAAAACTCTTTTATTTAACTTTTTTAAATATTTTAAAGGTAGGTATATCAAGTTATACCATAACGTCAATAATAACGTCACTGCTGAAGTTTACCTCTAATTATACATTGTGTAACAAAAAAGTAGGTCATAAATTAAATCACGTATTCTGGGACCAAAAATAGTTCGATTGAACCTAACTTACCTTAGTACAAAATGTGCACATTAGAAAAGTTACAGCCCTTTGAAGTTACAAAATGAAAATCGATTTTTTCTAATATGTGGAAAACCGTTAAAGATTTTTTATTGAAAACAGACATGTGGCTTTCTCATGTCAGGATTATCTTAAAAAAAAATAACAGTGAAATTTGTACACCCCATAAAAATTGTATGGAGTTTTGTTCGCTTAAACGACTTCAAATATAATATACGTTCCAATTAAATTATTATTGTAATACCATTAGTTAAACACAATGTTTTTTAAACTTTTTTGCCTTCTAGTTCTTTTTCGATAAGCCAGTTTTTATCGAGATGCGGCTTCTTCTTTATTCTTTTTCAAAATTTCTGAGTACCTAACAAAATGTAAAATATAAATAAATTTTTCTATTATTACCAGGTCTCTATATTCTTACTTAACAATTTACAAATATGTGGTAGATTTTACTAAATGTTCAAAATTATCTCCATTTTCTTGAATACACATTCGACTCCATTTTAAAAAGGAAAATTGAATATTTTGGAAAATCATGGGCTTCTGACGAAATCGATTTGCAGCTTTCATGATTCTATTCCTTATTTGTTGTTCGTTCATGATTTGTATTGGTACGGAATATACGTACCCTTTCATAAAACCCCAGAAGCAAAAGTCAATTGGGTTAGGATCTGGGGCGCATTAGAGCTCTTTCCAATCCAACGTCTAGGATACTGATCGAAAAGACGTTCTCTTATTTCATTTTCGTAATGCGCTATCCTCTAAAAACCACATATTTGGCTTGACTGCGAGATTGACCTCGTCTATCTACTCTGGTAACACGTTTTATAGAAAGTGTAAAAAATTTTTAGCGTTTAAATTGTTTGTAAGACTGGCCCTATTAGGTTATTATCCACAATTCATGCCCAAACATGATTACCAAAATGATTAATAAAATTGACATTTTGTGTGTTTTCCGTTAAAAACCAATCGCAAAACTCCATTCTTTTAGGATAATCTTCCGCCAGTAATTCATGAACGGGTATTAAGTGATAAGGATAAAACTGCTATTCCTTGAATCTTCTCCAAATTTTTAAATTTGAGAAACATCTAATTGAGCCACTGCTACTCTTGTACTGCTTCCAAGAATTTCTTTAATTGCTTCCAAAATCTCTTTATCGTTTTTATCTACTTTTGGTTGACCGGTATTACCAACAAGGGGCTGTCTCTCGTAAAAGTCAATCAATGGAAAGATATAATCGTCTGCCTGGTGTATTTCGATTAGGATATTTTTCTGCATAACGCCTTGCAGCTGCTGCACTTGGCATTCACCTGTAGTTACCAAATTAGCAATAATGATCTAAAACTCTAATTTAGCCTGCCCAAACCTACCCAGAATTAAATACATATTTGCATTTCTGAAATCGTGTACACAATTGTAATAGAAAATTTAGTTTTTCTTAATAATCTTAAATGCACAATAATTGAAATATTAATTACTGGCAATATGTATTGTTGACGGTACTATTTAATATAGTAATCATAGCAACAAGTGTTATACAGCCGACTAGAGAATTTTTAAAACATAATAAAAAAGTAACCCCATCTCGATAAAAACTGGCTTATCGAAAAAGTACTAGGAGGCAAAATTTTTTTAAAAACATTGTGTTTAACTAATGGTACCACATTAATAATTTAATTGGAACGTATACAAACATTTGGGGGGTTTAAGGGAACAAACCCCATAAAATTTTTATTGGGTGTACAAATTTCACTGTTATTTTTTTTTAAGATATTCCTGCCATAAGAAAGCCACATGTTTATTTTCAATAAAAAAATCTTTAACGGTTTTCCATATATTGGAAAAAATCGATTTTTATTTTGTAACTTCAAAGGGCTGTAACTTTTGTTATGTGCACATTTGTACTAAGGTAAGTTAGGTTCAATCTAACTATTTTTGGTCCCAGAATACGTGATTTAATTTATAACCTACCTTTTTGTTACACCCCGTAGTCTAAAAGCCTAATTAACATTGTCCAATTATAGTTTAAAAATATTTAATACTGAAATATACTAGAAACTAAAGGTTTATTGAATACTTTATTGAATGAACCAAATCGTTTTTTGTGCTTTTAGATTTCTCTTGAATATGAATCTAATGGTTCTAGATGAATGTTTTTTTTATATAATTCAGTAAATGTATCTATTTATTAACTTCATTTTTAAAATTTTCAGGTGGGCGATGAAATTCTAGCGGTGAACCTGGTGGACGTGACTCGGATGAGTTTGGACGACGTTGTCATCATAATGTCGATTCCGCGACGTTTAGTATTGGCGACGAGGCAGCGAAAAGCGAGCAAGGGTGGCCAAAGTTCGCCGAGCGTGCAGCCCCGAGCAGAGCACAAACCCCCTCCCGTCGTCGTTATCAAAAGAGAACTAAGGGAAGACGAGACTGATGACGGAGATCTCGATCACAGGTATGGCCTTTTATTTATATGCAGATTAGATGCTAATATCTCTCCGGTTTCAAGTGTTCTTCCAAACTTAGAACTTAGAAAAAGCTTGAAACGACGAAACTTTGTCATTAAATGTTTGTGTAAACTGAAAAAGTTCTTTATTCTCTTTTTCTTAGCAAATAATATAGTTTAATAACTTTCTCGATTTATTCCACCAAACTTAAAATGGTACTTTTTGTCATATTCTTGTTTTGTAGTTCTTTTCCTTTAAACATGCACTTGAACGTTTTATATGCTACAAACATATTAGCACCTAACAGGAAAATTTTACTGTCATCATGGAATGTGGTTATCTTTTTAAAGACAATTAATATAATGTAGTATAATTGAAGTGTTCTTAAACTGTCTTTTTCCTCAACTGTATATAACAAATTAAAACCCATTGGGGTACATTGGGGTACCCGAGATGAATGTGCCCAAGCAGTGATACTGTCGGAAGAAGGTTGGAGTTATTGAAGAAGTGGTCGTCGGTTTAATGTGTCCCACACATCCGTCTCACGGGTGTTAGAAAGATTCCTCGAAACAGGGGATCATACTCGCAGACCAGGGCAAGGACGAAACCGGGTAACTACCCCTATTTAAGATCGAATTTTAAGAATTTCTGCTCTTCGACAACGTTTTCTAACACATCGAAGTCTACAAATTCAGCTTCGAGATGTGCATTCTATACAAATTAGTACTGAAACTGTTCGTCAGCGACTTAGGGAATACAACTTAACACCTAGGATTGCCGCCCGAGGTCCTCTATTAACTGCAGAGCATCGAATTGGAAGACTACATTTTGCCAGAGAACACGTTAATTGGTTAGAGGCTGACTGGGAACGAGTGCTATTAACTGATGAATCCTGATTTTGTTTGTACAATAACGACAGACGTGTTCGTGTGTTGCGACGACCCAACGAACGATATGCTCAGTGTAACTTCTCACACACCACATTTTTTGGTGGAGGATCCGTTATGGTGTGGGGTGGTATTTCTTTGACCGCATGTACGGATCTAGTGGTCATACAAAATGGAACTGTTACAGCCGAAAGGTACATATTGGAGATCCTGGAGCAATATGTAGTACCATTCGCTCCTTATATCGGTGAAAATTTCTTACTAATGCAAGATAATGCCAGACCTCACGCTGCACAGATCGTCAGAAATTATTTAGAAGAGGTAGAAATTAACACTATGGAACGGCCAGCACATAGTCCAGATTAAAATCCGATTGAAAATCTCTGGGATATTCTTGGTAGGCGATTAAGAGCGATACCGATGCAATCAAACAACTTACAGGAAGTGGGAGGTAAGGCTGATCCAGATTTCGAGAGAACTAGACCAAAATGAAATACTGCAATTAATTTTAAGTATGGGCCAACGATGTGAGGCTGTTATACGTAGTAAAGGTGGAAACACCCGTTATTAAGACTTTTTCATATTTTAGTTTACTTTTCTTATCATTATTTTTTTAGAATTTTCCGTTTTATTTTTTTTTCTCCTGTACTTCAACATTTTCCGATGATTACACAAATTGTTATAAGTACTAATAAAGTGTAGAATAAATCTGATAAAGTTTTATTTTTTATTCTTTGCCTGTTTACAAATAAAATTGATTTATTGAAGTTGTGCGTTAATTTCTTGGAGAAGTGTATAAGAATGATAATAATAATGGTGGTACAAAAAAAATTACAATTGATAAAATTAGAAAAAAAAGGATAATTGAAAATATTCTTCCTTCACTTTGTGAAGAAATTATGTTTCATGTTCGATACAATTGCTTGAAAATTGGGAATTTTTGGTATAAGAGCAATTTGAATACAGTCTTCTGCGTTTGATCGATTTTTGTTCTTCGTTTTTTGTTCATTAGAGTAGGAAAGCCCTGTTTGCACAAATATGTTGTTCCAAATGGTAACAATTTTTTAACCGCCTCTTAATGTGCAATTTTGAAAGTCTTTGCAGCTTTTGACATAAAAAATGACGACAGTCATTTGGTTTACTCTCAAACTGAATACGTGCTTCAATAATAGATCGAAGTTCAAGAATTGCTTCTGCTAAACCTGAAGGTTCTTCTGGTATCACAGCAATTTCACATTTAAGAGGATCTACAAACCATCTGACAGTACGTGTATTAAGATCTGGAAGCCAATGTGAAAACTGCTTTCTGTTTGATAATATGTCTTACAATTGTATTCTTGATGTCAGCAAAAGTAATATTTTCGCAATCTTACTGCGAATCAGTACAAATATTGCAGATACAAATCTATTTGCAATAATAGCGATGTCATCTGCATAGCGGATGTTGTTTACGCGTTCTCCATTTAAAAGGATTCCATATCCGCAATTTTCTAACGCTTTACTAAATATTTTCTCTGAATATAGGCTGAATAATATAGGTGAAAGTATACATCCTTGTCTAACGATTCGCAGAATCTGGATCGCTTCCGTCGGTTTATCTCTAAGATTTGTTTTTATTGTGGCTGATTGGTTCCAGTATAAATTTTGTATCATACGCCACTCTTTATCATCTATTTGGGCTTTTGTTAGAATATTCATCATTTTTCAGTGTTGAACTGTGTCAAATGCTTTTTGGTAGTCCACAAAGCAGGTGTAGATATCGCAAATCATATCTCTGCATCTTTGGAATAATACCTGTAGAGTAAATAGTACATCCCTCGTATCTACGCCTTTCATGAATCCAAACTGTGTGTCTTGTATTCTTTGCAGTACTAATTGTTGTTTATTTCTAATGCCTTCAGCATTACTGTTTAACCTAAACTTTGTATATTATTTATTCATACAAGTAAGTATATATTGATGAATTGCAAATAATAGTTTCTTTAGAACTTAAGAAAAAGTTTTTTCTAAAGCTCTAACAGATTTAAGTAAAAATATTTACAGTTTTTTATGTTGTTCACGTTTATAAAATAAAGTTAGCCATCGAGTTCGGTTCAGTTTAAATTAGATTTAACGTTGAGGATAAAGTTGCGACAGAAACTTGTGAATTATTGAATTTGGGGCTGAACGTCATGGGGTAAACTAACTTGTCGCATATTATATTCGTTATTATATTTACTCGTTAACGACAGCTTAGTATGCTTGAATATTTAATAGCTTGACAAATGCGCTTTGTACAATAATTTTCTGTTCTAAGGGAGTAAAGATTACCGAGAAGATTTGCAAATATACTACTACTTTGTCTTGTGGAAAAAATCCAGAAAATCGTGTTATGGTTGTTAGCTATTAATTTAGATACATGCTTTAGGATCAACAATTTCGATATTAGTGCACAAGAAAACCAAATACATACTGACTGTAGTTATAATCTGAATAGAACATACACACTCACACACAACTAGGAAAAAACCAAAAATATATATGATGTATTCTGGATATGTTATTGACTTAATAACAGTGATATTTTATTTCTATTAATTTCCTCTTTTATATTGGTAACTAGATCTTACTGCATTTTTCCAGTGAATCTGCGACGCAATTGATTTCATTTGACATAATAATTGCCGCTTCTTTGATTTTTCCATTTTTGCCATTTGTTTCTTTCAGGACTATATTTACATATTTTAACTAAACTCTTTGGTTTTTTCCAATTCGTGTTTACATATTTGAGATCTATCAAATTCTCTATTTTTTATATAAGACTTATTCTAACATTTATTGATCTTGAAGTTTCACCTAAATAAAAATGTTCGTATTCACAAGGTATTTTATAAATACAATTCTTTGCTCTTTCTTGTTCATTGTTCCTTCCTTACAAATTTAAATTACTTTAAACATTTTTAATACTTTTAATAAACACTCAAATCATCTAAATTTTATTATGTGTTAAATGTGTTACTTGTCTTTAGGTTTGATTTTTTTGTTTTAAATCACCAAATATATACCACGTGATATTGTGACTACTGTTTTGAACGAACATGCAAATTTTCGAAGACTTTTTACTCTAATTCTGTAAGTTATATGAAATATTAACTTAAATTATAATTAAGTAATAATCTTCTGAATTAGCTAAATATTGAGCACGAAAGATTTAATTCCAAAATAGTTTTTTTCCAAATAACGGACCGCATACCTGATAATCAACTACAATTATTTTTGTTTACGTTTTCAGTTTACGTTTTTATACAGTGATTTTCAGATAAAACTATCCACTTTAAATACCTTTTAAAGTTCTAATTTTTAGGAAAAGCGCAAGAACAATTAATATTTGAAGAAGAAGACATTATATCCTAGTTAAGCTTGCTGGGAAAGACATCCTCTTGTATCATCACTTAATTTTATTTTGATAACTTCCACCTTTTTTATTTGATATTTGGATTTTCCTCTTTGTACTGATTTCAAAAATGATGCTTAAAGTGATCAGTTTATAAGGAAAATAAATACAAAACGGTTGATTGAAAAAAAAATATTTTTTTAACAATTTTATTACAAACATTTAGAATAAACATTTGTCTACCAAACATTTTTACAATAATTGTTAAAAATTACTGCCATTCACTTCTATACAATGATACAATCTATTTTGAAATTATTCTCTGACATACCTTAACACGTCTGCATTTAATTGACGACATTTGTCTTCTATTTTTGGTTGTGAGTCTCCAGAGATTCTGGTTGAGTAGCATACATTATTGTTGTTAAATACTCTCATAAAAAAAGTCGAGGGGTGTTAAATCCGGTGACCTATGTTGCCAATCCATCATCTGTCCTCTTATACCTATCCAACGAGCGGAAAAAAATTCGTTTAAAAATTGTCTCACACGTAGAGCAAAGTGTGGAGGAGCTCCATCATGTTGAAATACAATCAAATCTTCGGAAATGATAGCATCATTTTCCACTGTTGTTCTAATACGATCAACCACTTGCCTAAGTAACTCAAGATACGCTGCACCATGTATGTTTCCAGTGATAAAGAAAGATCCGATAATGTGATCACCTAGGATACCACACCATACGTTTAACCTTGTGGGGAGGATGTACGAGGATGCTGTGTGTGAAATACAAGCACCATATGTTGATGACTCTCAGCCCAGTATCGACAATTCTATCTGTTCAATAAGCCATTAAATGAAAATAAACATTCATCCGCAAAGCAAAGATTGCTTAACAATTGTAAATTGTTAATGATGCATTGTGTCATTAATTCGCAAAATTCGAGAAGACAATCCAAATCTTCTTTATTTAACACTTGTACCAATTTAGCTTTGTATAAATCGAACTTAAATTTATGGAGAATTCAGAAGACTGTAGAAGGTGAAACACTGATTGCTCTGCTTATTGTTGACAGTGACTGTGATTACTCAGCCCCTAAGTTAACTTGCTCTAAAACGGCTACTTGGATTGCTTCGTTATTTACGAATCCCTGTCGATTTCTTTGAAAGAATTTAGATTCTTTCTTTTAAAATGTAATGGCGCTACAACCCTTTGTGAGTCTTGGCCTGCTTAACAATGTTCTTCCATTCTGCATCTTTTACGGGGCCTTCTTCTTGTTCTGTTTCCTTGGGGCTTCCATCTCTGGACTACTTTTACAGCTCGATTATCTGGCATTCTTTCTAGGTGACCAAGCCAGTTTAGTCTTTGTGACTTAAAAAATCTTAGAATATCTGCGCTCTGCATTAGTTCATCCAGCTCGTGGTTCATTTTAATTCTCCACGAACCATCACTGCATTGTGTTGGTCCAAATATCTTCCACTGGTTGTGAGGGTCCACGTTTTACATCCATATGTGACCACTGGTCTAATTACTGTTGTATAGATTCTAAGGTTATACTCACGATTCAGTAACTTACTTTTCATTAAGTCTTCGTATGCATAAAAGCACTTATTACCGCTAAGAATCCGTGCTTGTATTTCTTGACTGTTGTTGTTGTTGTCATTTATTATTGAGCCTAGCTAGGGAAAAGTGGAGGCATATTTGTAGCTGTGGTTGTCTACCTTTAGATTCTCATATTCATTCAATTTTGTTCACTTCATATATTTTGTTTTGC
Source organism: Diabrotica undecimpunctata (assembly GCF_040954645.1). Classification (NCBI taxonomy): domain Eukaryota; kingdom Metazoa; phylum Arthropoda; class Insecta; order Coleoptera; family Chrysomelidae; genus Diabrotica; species Diabrotica undecimpunctata. The sequence continues at coordinate 48,555,852 of NC_092804.1, read as the reverse complement.
TTTCATTTATATATAGACCAAATGTAGATGCATTTTTCGCTTAATACCCTTTTGTTGCGGCTTATTATGGCAACATCATCCGCATATGCGCATATTTGCATTGATCTTGTATTAATACCTAAGTACATACTAAAGTAGATATTTTTCCACGAGTGGGATGAGGCAGAGCAAACACTCAACATAGATTGCAAAGTTATAACTAGTGTACAGGTGGTTCGAAAACTGAAGAAAGGTTGTAACGAAAATCAGCTCAGGTGGTTAAAAATAGAAGACCAGGTGGTAAAAAGCTGATCGTCTACAAAGTCCCTACTAAGGCCTGTTGCTCAATTAGGAAGCTTTACGGTGGTGGATAAAGATATAATGCAAAACTATTACATAAAGATATTTATCTATAGACAAAAAAGTTATATCGTCAATAAGATAAATTATCTAAATAAAATAGTCTCAAAAAATGTATTTTTTAATCAAAAAATAAAAATATATAAACTGACAAATATCGTTTATAAACTAATAGCTAAAGCACGTTGCGATCTTTAAATAACTTGAAATACAACTTAAAACGCAAATTAATTTAATTAGTTCTTAAAATTTCGCGCCACAAAAAATGATATATAAAAGGTATGAGACTGCAACTGGAACCGAATAGAAATGCCTTAATTTCGTTTATCTTAAAAATTAAGCTACAAAAAATAGAAATGTTCCTAATTCTATTTTTATTATAAATGAATAAAGATAATTCAAAACAAAAATTATACTCCTTAAAAAAGGTCTAAAAAGTAAAATTAATTAACTGCAAAGAAGCACATATTGTTAAGATAGTTTATGGTACTCACTTTAAATGTTTGTTCGTTGACTTCTGCGTGACTCCGTAAGCAGAAGCCAAAGGAAGAAACAGGTAGATACGTAGATGAATCAAAAAAGAGGATAGGGGTTTAATACCTTCAAATCCCTTCATATCTCTTCGGCAGAAATCAGATGTTAGAACAGACAGCAAAAAAAGTTGACAGCCGTTATCGGTTCCGGGTAAGAACCCTATATGAAAATAAGAAAAATACTTCTTTATACGGAATGTACATAGATAGACAAAGAATTAATATTACCGCATGTTTTGCGTTCACTACAACAAAATCACTAATAATTAAATCGACGTCAGAGGTCATTTAGATGACAAACTAGGAACTACTGAAATCGAGTCGTATTTTTGGACCAAACCAAAGACGCTCTTAATGGATGCTTAAAGAAAGAATGTACAGCTATGTTCATAATTTCAGTTGGTTTTGTGAGAAAATGCTAACACTTCCAACTTAATTACGCTCAGAACTAATATATTAAGAAAAGGGGAACTCAAGTACTACAAGTTTAAGGACGACGTGGTTTGGTACAATTTCTTTAAAATTTTAAATTATAAAAATCGACATTCCACAAGGTCAAGTAAACTTAAAAGCGGATTAATATATACACCAATAGCCCAGCAGCCATTATAAGCCCTAAGGTGTACTCAAGCTTGGTAAGAATGTCGAGTGGAATTCGAATGATGTATATAATAGTGTTACACAAGTATGGGTTCCAGATCACCAGAATCTCTCTTCAATCCTGACCACCCCCGGATAAAATGTAGTAGTCATCGTGATGTCGTGTATTGTCGGTCTCAAAGGTCTCTGTCTGTTGTCATTTTTTTTGACTCATGCATATATCTTTTGCATATGTCTGTAATTTGATCGATATATCTTGTTGGGGAACTTCCTCGCGATTTTCGACCTTTCAGATATTCTCTTTTTGCTCTCATAACATTTTAAAGTATTTTAATTATTGGAGATTAAATTGCTGGATAGCCGTTTGCTGACTTTGAGCTCACTTAGAATTGACTTATTTGTCCTGTGGTCGGTCCACCGAATTCGTAATATAATTCTTCAACAGAACATTTAAGTATCGTCTTTCTTCTTTCCGCATCTGTAGAGTTCAAGATTCACATCCGTATGTCACTATTGGAATTATTAAGCAGTTGATCAACCTTATTTTAAAATTCGTGAAATTTGAGAGGCCTTCCATATTTTGGCCATCTTTTCTACAACGACTTTTGCTAGATCACATCTACGTTTTATTTCTTCCTGTAGTGATCCTGTGTTTGTTATCAATGTTCCCAGATATAAATATAAGATCACAAACTTAAACCAGTCAATCGTGGTTATTTGTGGATGATTGTTATGTAGTATATTCACTATCATGATCTTTGTCTTTTATATGTTTAACTGCAGATCAAATATTTGACTTTCGTTTTTAACCAATCGTATGAGATCTATTAAATATTATGAACTATTTGCAAGAAAGGAGTGTGTCATTTGTAAAATGTAGGTTGTTAATTTTTTGGCCATTTGTTGATCAGACACGTCAATAAAAGAGCTGATAAACTTGCCAGAAGGGCATTGTATACAAAATATTTCGGTCAGTAACTGGCCGTGGTAGTGCCAAATGGTATCGTCCGCGACCGCAAATAAGCATTGTCTGTGACCAGGAAAAGCCTGGATCCGAAGACAACATAACCATCACTGGAAAAATCTCTAGGTCAAGTACATGTCAAAATGTATAGTATATGGACATGTTCTTATACGGCTAAAGTATCACGGAAAATCAGCAGAAATCAGCTCAGAGCCACTACAGACTTTTATAGTGGACGTGCGCCAATCAAGAGACACCTACATACAATGGAACTCTTTCGTGGAAACATACAGACTCTGTAACAGAGAATCTAAAATAATCACCAATATCTTGCATGACTGCGAAGCATTACATCGCAGAGGTCAAACACTTTTGGAAAACTAACGAATAACTTTAAAACAATATGGTACTAACCGGCTAGACCAATACAAGCTAGTACAGTATGCCAGAAACCTGGAGTAGGTATCATAAGTGAATGGAAGATGCACAATAAGCCAACTACCTATACAAGTAACTACTATGAAGATTTTTAATGCTTTTATTTATAATTACTAACAAATAATGAATAACATATCATTGTATCCTTATACTTTTATTTTGTTTATAGGGAAACGATTCGACAGAGACACACGGGAGACGGCCGAGAGATGTCCGAATCGAGATCCAGGCTAGGCTTGGGATTGTCTTCTTTGGATTCGCGTCACTCTGGACAACAATCTGTTGATTCTAACGGGTTGGACTTATACTACAATAGCCGACCGCCCGATGCTAACTGGGGCTATCAGCCCCCTCCACCGGTCATTACCGAACAACCAAAGTCCAGTATGCAGCACTTCCAGCCGTACGAACGAAATTATCCCAATACGCTAGAGAGTCTCGCTGAAAAGGTACATTCGTTCGGGATGAGCAGAAGAATGTCCGCTGGGGGACAACCTCTTGGAACTAGGTAGGTGTGCTTTTGAGTAACAAAATATCGTTTTTAATACTTGTTTAATACAGGATTGCATGTTAATGCTGACGAATCATGCAATTAATTTAAGTTATAGAAATTAATCTAAAAATATCTATAAACTTGATTATTTAAATTAAAATGCCTCGACTTATTACGGTTATTGACATTAGAACAATATAAAATTGCCGTATACGTGTCGTCAAAATCAAAGATTTAGGTTACACTAAAAACTTATTTGAATAAAGAAAAATCTCGACAAAATAATTCAATTTTTCAAATAACTTAAATTAAGAAACAAATTGTTAAGTACTTTCTTTAAAATGTAATGCTAAACGTCTTTGGAATGGAAAACAGACTCGTTTAAAGAATTAAAGGAGGAAGGACCACCAGCACAAGGGCTGGAATGAAAAACAGATTAAACACTAACTTATATTTATTGCTAAGATTAAATAGAAATTTCTGTTAGCCGTCCAAAAACACTGTGATATGGGATACTTCACTACACTTTTCACTGACGCTATTTTCACTATTATATATAATTACAAGTAGAGTTTCTTAGCGGAATGTCGTTTCTATGTTTAAAGCGAACTACTGGCAACACTGCTGGTTTGAATAGATTAACTGTTTATATGAAAACTATAACTGCGGTTTTAGAAAACACTGGTTACTATAAATGATTGGCTTGATAATTTTTATGAATATTGCGATGCGAGTATAACTACTTAGTTACAAATACCTATGATATATTAATAAGCTAAGAGAGTATTTGCGAGCTATATATAGCGAGTTTAGCTTACGGTATTTTGCGACCGACTTTTGTAATAGCTTGTTCTGAACTGGTTGATAATATCCAAATTATGTAGGCAGGTAGCGCAGGGCTCCTGCCCCTAAAAGTACCGTTAAATATCTTTCTTTATTCCTTCTAAGAATTTCAATATCGTCATGGTTAAAAATTAATATCAAGTGGAATGGAATTTCAGCAGTCTTGACAAGATCCCACTATATAATCATAACGTATCTTCATAACGTACTTGATCAAACTCACATTTTACGTACATTTAACTAAAATACATTAATAATAGGTTGCCAGTCAAAAAATGGCCGTATATATTTTTAATTCAATTAATAATAATTAATTTTTTCAAAGAGTTAAATAAAGACTTTCATTTACAAAATATTTTAAAAAGGAATTCTTTTTCTTTATATCATATTATAGTTATTACGTCCAAAACAGTAATGATTAATATAATAATGAATTTTTAAATTAAATATGCATCAGATTACTATCGAACCCAACAAATAAATTGCAATTTAAATAATCTAAAAACTTTTTAAAAAAATATGAATATCTTCGAGACTTTTTTACAATGTAAGGCATTTCATCAAAATTTGACATTAAATGTTGTAGAAGGCAGTTCAATTTCTTTTTAATCATTCTACCCATGTTTTTCTAGAACTGGAGTCGTCAGTTTTTGAATGTGTACAAGGCTTTTTCTTACGTCATCTATTAATTTCAACTGCTGTTCGTAATTAATAGCCTTCCAAAAGAACAAAGCAACGAAAACATTCTTTCTAATGGGTCGCCAAGCACTCTGCACTTCTCTCTTGCAGTCATAATCTTAACAATGCATTCTCTGCCAGAGAATTTCAGTTATTAGGTGAAATTTAGTTAAAATGGGAGCGCAAATTTATGGCTTAACATATTCAATATATATGTGTATAAATATATACATATACATATTATATCTGCACTCTATATATAAATATATATTATGACATATATTATTATGATTTGCAAATTTTTACCTTTTATATGTTTAATTGATTTAATATGCCTTAGGGTTAATTTTACAAAAAACAAATAAATTAATTTTAATTAAAATTTGTTCTCAGGGCTTCTTTTATCGTTAATTATAATAAGTGGCTTCAAAGTATTCTTTAAGCTGTTGCCTTTGAGGAAAGGATGGACAGTAATGTCATATATTAATCAAAATCATACATCATATGCGCCAATCCCTATAATTAACACCTTAAACGCCACAATGCATATTAAAAAAAAAGAGTTATGTGGGCCAAACAATTAAATACATTTACAGTATTAGTTTATGCATTTTAAATAGTTATACTTTAGTTTAAGTACAAAATGTTACATTTTGTACACACTTGCTTCTCGTATAAGGCAAGAATAAACCTTCGTAACTTGTTTATTTTATACGTTACATTCGCTAGACAAATGCATTTCGTGTTAGTTATTAGTTGGTTGTCGATAGGCGAGGTTGTAGTGTGTATTATCAGTTTCAATATTATGTCATATTAAATGGAGCAAAAGCGTTTGCAAAACCTAGTGGAAGAGTTTTTTTCAGATGAGGAGAGTGATGACACTGTTCGTGATAAAAATTTTTAATTGGGTAGTTATGACGAAATAAGTAGTTCTTCGTCAAATCAAGGTGTTTCGGAGAGCAAGAGACAAAAAATGCAAGATAATTTACAAGATTTACCCTCAACATTGCAAAACTTAAAAACAGTAGACGATACCATTGACAATGTTATTTCCGAATATCGACTGCCAGATGATGAAAACTCTTCAGAAGACGAAGACATTGTGATTGATCATAACTAGCTCTTGTTATGGAACATGGCAGATGGTCAGAACTTAACAAACATTACATTTAGTGTTCAAGACTCGGGTATTAAAGCGGAATTTTTTGAGATGTATGATAAAACTCCCCTTGACTTTTTTCAACTATTTGTGAATGACGACATTATTGATTGGATTGTGCAAGAAACTAATGGATATGCACATCAAAAGATGAATATAGGTGGTCACGGTCCAAAAGCTAGAAATCATAAGTGGGTAGATACAAATACCGAAAAAATAAGGACATTTTTGGTCAGTCTTGTCTGGAGGGGATTGCAAAGATTGCCAAAATTGTGTTCATATTGGTCAAAAAATACATTATACGAAAGCAAAGTAAAGTGTCTTATGTCGCGTAATCGGTTTGAATTATTACTTGCCAATTTACATTTTATTGACAATAAAAATATTGATAAAGAACTTCTACTGTATAAACTATCACCCCTATTGGAGAAATCGGTATCAAATTTTCAGAGTGGTAGTGTAGGGGGAAGAACTCTGCATTGATGAAACTGTAGTTCCCTTTAGGGGCCGACTGTCATTTCGGCAGTATATTAAAAACAAGAGACATAAATTTGGGGTGAAGATATACAAACTCTGTTTGGATGGAAGTTATACTAATGATCTACAAATTTATTGTGGTAATAATAAAATTAAAAATATGTCAGTTTCGGATAGTGTTGTGTTTAGTTTAGCTAAAAACTTATTAAATGTTGGACGTACTATATACACAGATAATTTTTATACTAGCGTTTCATTAGCACATAGGTTGCTAAAAAAAATACAAATTTTTTTGGGAACTTTGAGGCAAAACAGGAAACAATCCTAAAGAAGTGACAGGTGCAAAATTAAAGAATAGGGAGATTATTGGAATGGAAAGTAACACACGTGTAGTAGTAACTAAGTGGAAGGACAAACACGAAGTGCTTGTCCGAGTACAAAGCATATTGCTGAAATGGTAGATGTCCATCAAAGGGGAGGTATTGTTGAGAAGCCAGTTTCTGTTGTTGACTACAATAAGAGCAAAGGATTTATAGATATATCCGACCAACTAAATTCTTACTTTACAGCATTACGAAAATCAGTAAAATGGTATCGTAAAATAGAAATTAAGCTCCTTCTAGGGTCAGCTATTGTCAACGCCTATATAATTTACTAAAAAGTAACCGACAGTAACGTGTCCATCACATCTTTCAAGGAAGAATTGGTTTGTCAACTGGTAGATTTCACTAGACTAACTAATCCAGAGCAACGTATGCCACATGCTCGTGAAGGTCACCATATGGAGGAAATGCAAAGTTCGGCCAGAAGAAGATGTGTCACATGTACGCAAAAAATTCAGCAGATAATGGTAGAAAATTTGCACATACTAAAACTCCCTTTTCTCGTTTCAGGTGCATTCAGTGCAATAAATTTTATTGTATCACATGTTTTTGCGAGGTCATGTAATCTATAGACAATTGTATATGCGCAAATATTATTTTTTTCATTTATTTCTTAACTAGAAACATGTATTGCTAATTTTTAAGAAACATTTACTGATCTTTTGCATTAAAAATAGTTGTTTACGTTATATATAAATAAAAATTAGTTTCAAGCTACATAATAACATATTGTTTTATTGCCAGACACTAGTATCCTAAAAATACAGGCTAAATATATAAAAGAGTTCACCAAGCCACTGTATTCCAAATAAATGAATCGGTACTGTGAAGCACGGATGTACCACGTAGCCTGAAATACACTAAAGGTATGAGATGCAAAGGTGCTTCTCATGGCATCCGTAAGTTCAGTGACTGAGATGCACACTTGCTTCTCATTGCGTCTAACGTGTTAAAATTACAAATTCAATAAAATTCCTATACAAATTATTAATAATTGTTTGACTTGTATTCAAATTAAAGAACTCTTCTCTGTGTTTTCCTTTTTAAATGGAAAAGAATTTTCTTTTAAGAAATATTACTTCTTTTAATTTCTTTATATTTGAATTAAAAGATTATATTTATTGTAAAATAAAATCACTGAATAAAATATTAAAAAACTTAAAAAGTTAATTATGATCTAGTTATGATCGTGGTTGAAAGTCTTTGTTGATTATATGGCAAACTAACCTTTTATTTCCAAGAATTCTTTACTGGTTCCTTTTGTTCTTACGACTGTGATCTGCTCACCTTTTGCTCGTATTCACAGTTGCTCTATACACGCCTGCTATCTCAACGTTTGTTTGTTTGTCAACGTCTCTCGCGCATACTATCGCCGCAACAGTCTTTCCAAAAGCTCCTGGACCAAACTCCTACCTGACATGAACCCAATTTCTTTTTAGTCGAAAGGATTTTCACTTAATCGACTAGTACCAAATATACTTCACACCTTATTTTGTTTATTACAGGATGTATTTTTGTTGTCCACTGCTACCATTCCTTGGGGCTCGTTCCATAGACACAAAACACCTTTCGCAATGATTATTTGTCGAGAACTCTGCTAACTTTCACTGCAGCATATGGTGATACATATCTTCCTTTTTCCTAACAACATGACTTCCTTCACTCCAATCCCTCCTTCTCCTTTTCACCAATCAGAAACACACATCCTACATACCACGCCATCCTTTTTGACCAATCAAATGCTGTGACTTGTTAAACACCAGCTCAATGCTATTATGATATCACATAACCTTGATATTTCCAAATTTTACATAAATAAGATATTTTCTTTGTTTCTAAGTTTCTAGAGATAATACAGCGAATACTACTTCGGTTATTGTATACTTATCCCTGACCACAAAACTTTTTAATTCTTTGTCCAATTTCTTTGTAAACATTCAATTGGCTGCAATTCTGTACCAGATGGACAACTTTATGACGGGACTTTTCCACCAATCTTCATTTAATCTTCCCATTGTGTTGGAGATTTTCTTTTTGACATACAAATATAGATACCTCTATTTAGTAGTACTAGTTTGTTGTAAGTTTCATTTACTTTCTAAAATACTCTGCCTTAAAGGACCATCTGTAGATAATAAAGTGTAAAGTCTAGCATTTCTGCGATCTTGCTCTTCAGGATCATCACAAATTAGCATGTAACTCCATGTAACTATTGCTCAGAAGTAAAAGATCCATGAAAATCTAAAATAATGAAATATTATTCAAATTAAGAATTTATGACTTTTTTTTATAAAATAAGGAACATTTTAGGAATGAAATTATAAGAGTTTTAAAAATGCAATGATAAGGGTTAAGAGTTTTAATGATTTTAAAATATATATAGTATATAAATATAAGATTAATTTTGGTTAAGATTTAAAGGTAATTCAACTACAAAAACAAAATGTACAAAATAGTATCGAGTTTGTATTTACTAAAAAAGTTTGGTATAATTTGATGCTGTTCTTACTTGGAGCTTGTAAAAATAAACTCCTAATCCTCAGAATGTTTAATAGCCATTTGTCCAACTTTAACTTTAACCTTATATTATAAAATTGCTATCTTTGGGCTATTAAAATTAATCGTTTATGAGAAGGCCTCTATTGTTATCATATAATCGTACAAATATCTATTCTCCTATTTGATTTGCCTACTTTCTACTAAATTATAAAAGCCATTACTCATTCAAATATTTTAATCTTATAAATCTAACATTCCTATTTATAGTGTGAAACGACTATACCGGTCGTTGAATTTAATTTTTTTTTTAATTTTAATAAATTTAAACCATAACAATATATTTAAAAGGTTTCCACGGTTAGTACAATTAAACCTAGAGCTAAGATTAATAATATTACAGAAATTAATATTAAACTCAGCAATCTTCCGGGTTGAACCGCGCCGATTATCACTGCGCCGAGCTTTCTGGCAGTAGGGTTTTGATTGACGGGTGGAGCGGACGGTACATTCTTTAAGAGAGGTCTCCAAGTTGAAGGTAACCGAATGTCGTCCTCTCTTTTATTAAGACAATTTTTTTAATTTATATTTCTTCTCGGATAATTCTTGGTTTATAGAAGCGGATAGGGGCTATGGTTCTGGAGTTTTCAAAATCAATTTTGTGACCTCTATCAAAATGGTATTGACCTAGAGCTGAAATTGAGTTAGAATTGCGAACAGAAATGGAATGTTCTTGAATCCTATTTTGTATTCTACGATTTGTTTGGCCTATATAGGATCGGAGGCAGTCTGCCCAAGGAATTTCATAAACTTCGTGTTGTTCATTTGGAATGTTGCCTTTGATTGAACGGACAAGAGATAAAAGTTTTTGTTGGGGGGTAGATATTTTCTTCCTTCCTCTTGATATTAGAATTTTCTCGATTTTGTCAGTGACACCTTTGATGTAAGAAAGAAAAGCTTTCGTATGTTAAGGATCTTAGTCTTCGGGTTGAGACTGAGTGGGAGATTAATGTCTATGGAGGCTCCTATTAATATGATTTTATCGAAAACCGTTTTAGATAAGAAGTTGTTTTAAACTAGAGACCTCAGTGGGTCTACTTGCATCATCGCAAAGGCGTATTGATTTAGATATAAGCTTATTAATAACTAAATTAATTTATGAAGGGGTATGATGAGAGTTGGCATGCAAGTAACGATAGGTTATATGTATATATATATATATACGTGTATGAAAACTACCAAGTTCTCAGGAAGATTTATTTATGTCCTCGACACACATTTTTTACAACTCTTACGTGACGAAAAATAGGAAAAAAAATAGAAAAATGCTAAATAGAAAATAATAAACAAACATTGAGTTATCTAAATATTGATTGCCTCCGTCCATGCCGATAAAAGCCTTTTGTTTTCTTCAAATTTCACCAACGTGATTGTTGAAAATTCCCCGTTGTCCAAAATATTTCGTTTGTTCTTGGGAATAAATTCGACGAGTCGATAAATTACGAAACGATTTTAACTTGAATGCACCATGAGCCCTTCCTTCTTCGAGCACTCGTTAGCGTTTTGTTTTGTTTTAAACACTCGAATTATTTGCTTTAGCGATTAGGAGCCCTTTAAAGGTATTGTTCAAAAATAAAGTTGACTGCTTAAATTTTTCATGTTTTACTGTAAAATAGGAAATTTTAAATCATTTATTTTAACCTTAGATATAAGGTATTAAGAAATAATTAACTAGGCTCATTCTTCAAACTAGAATTGTATAACCATTTTACAAAGTGGTCACTTTAATTGGACTAATTTTAGTTTATATTAAAACTTGCATTAATAATAAATAATAACTTTTTTTGAAAAATTCCTGAGATACATCGCTTTTTATTTAAATTCGATCACATTTTATGACTTTGTATTTTTGATCCTTTAGGGCAGCGTTTCACAAACTCTGAGCTACAAAGATGTAGGTGTTTGTCCTTACACCTTTGTCCTGATGGCTTTGTTTCACGCACCAGTAATAGGTCGCTGGTTTTTTCCCTTGGGGAACAAGGTTTTTCCTTAGGGAAATAGGTTCACTTTATATATATTTCTTTGAAGGACCACCCAGAAAACTGGGAAAAATGAAGATTCGAAAAGAACGTTTGAACAAATATATTTAAACAAATACAATGTATTTTAAACGCCGATAACTTGCATATGATACACACTTGTCGGTGATACAATATTGACACGAACTTAATAATATACCGACTGGTTTAAAACACTAATATGCCGCTGGGGCGAGTAGAGCCTGACGCTCCTTCAGTGCTGGAATTTGAACTGATACTGGTGTCCACTCTCTCCCCTCAATAACAAACATTCCGAAATCTCCCCCCTAACCCCTCGACGTATTAAAAGATATGTTTATTTTTCAAATACCTTTAACTTTCAAATCATTGATAAAAACTACCTGATAAGGGTATTTGTCTCAACTTGCGGAATTTTGGAATGCGTCAGAGGGTAATTTCGAAAATACTAATCCTTTCATTGTTACGATTCTATGAAGGTTTTAGAAACTTGTGTAGAAAGTTGTTTAAATGCAAGATAACGGCGCTTTACAGATTATTAGTTAGTACAAAGAAATTTTATATATCTAAACTAATATACAGTATGATACAAAAATAAACTAAATAATATGATACAAAAATAGACTAAAAATATTAAGTATTGTTGTTACGCAACATAGTCCCCCCGTTGATGTGACCACCATCTAAATGAGTATGGGGTAAAGGACATACTTTAAAAACAGATCTTATAAATGTTCCGTCTTTAGTTCTTAGTTTTACAGTTCTAACCCTGCCGTCTTTACCTGGCAGTGTTTCGATTACTCTTGCCAGTGGCCATTTTAGAGGAGGGGCGTTATCATCGATTAGGAGTACAAGATCATCGACTTTAATGTTTTCTTGGGGCAGAAACCATTTGGGCTTATTTTGGAGGCGATTTAAATAATCCCTAGACCAACATTTCCAGAAATGCTGCTGAATTTTGCTGCATTTCTGCCACAGTGATAAACTATTTTCGGATTTTGTCGAGATATCTTTTTCTGGATAGGAAGTCATGCTGCTTCCAATGAGAAAATGAGCGGGGGTTAGAAAAGAAAAATCATTTGGACTGTCTGACAATGGACAGAGGGGTCGTGAATTTAAAACAGCTTCTATTTGAGCCAAAATAGTGGTTAATTCCTCAAATGTAAAAATATTATTGCCCATCAGCCTTACTAAATGATACTTGCAGATTTTTATAGCTGCTTCCCAAATTCCACCCTGATGTGGAGATCGAGGTGCAATGAACTTCCACTCAATTAATATTGAGGCTGCGAATTCTTTTATGGTAGCTAGAACATCCGTTCCCGTAAAAAAGTCATAAAGCTCTTTTAACTGATTACGAGCTCCAAGAAAGTTGGACGCATTGTCCGAATAAATGGTTTTAGGAATACCTCTGCGTGAAATGAGTCTTTTTAACGTTAGTAGGAATGCTTCGGTGCTAAGACTGGACACTAGCTCTATATGGACTGCCTTAATGACGAGGCATACGAATACTGCTATATAAGCCTTACAAATGGGAGCACGTCGCAGTTTTGAAGATTTTATTTGAAATGGGCTCCCGTAGTCGATGCCGACATTTGTGAATGGTCGAGAGACCTGAAACCGTTCTTTGGGTAGATCGGCCATTATTTGATGAGCTGGTCTTGCGTTAAATCTGTAACAGTTCTTACATTTGTAGATGATCCTCTTGATTTCTCTCAGTCCATCAAGAGGCCAATAAGTGAGTCTAATATTTGACAATGTATTTTGAGGGCCTGTGTGCAATAGGCGAATGTGTTCTCTTTCAAGTAACGATCTAACTACCTGGCATTTTGTAGGAAGAAGAAGTGGAAATTTTTAATTATACGAAACATTTGCATTGCGAAGTCGTCCACCAACTCTTATTAAATCAGATGCGTCTATAAATGGATTCAATTTTAAGATAGCCTTATTTTTTATTGTTTTTTGATGCTTTAAGTCTTTAAATTCTGATTGAAAGAATGTTAGTTGAATGATTTTAACTATTCTCTGCTCGGCTTCTATTAATTCGGAAGCCGAAAGTACACCATTTCTTTTGTTCTCTTTATTTTTAAGATTGTAAATATACCTATTGCAATATGCAATTACTCTTTGTAACCGAGTGAAAGATGAGAATTTACAAAAAGTTGTATATAGAGTAGGTTTCGAATTATTTACAGCGTGTAAAGTGGCTTTTATTTCAGGGATATCTGTTATATCAATATTTGGAACAAATTCATTAAATTTAGTGGTTGCGTTCATTAGAAAATGGGGCCCATGCCACCATAATGTATTGTCTACCAGCAGGGCCGGTGTGGTACCGCGAGACAGAATATCTGCTGGGTTATCTTTAGAACTTACGTGATTCCATAAATAAGTTCGCGTTAACTCCTGTATTTGAGTTATACGGTTTGCTACGAAGATTGACCAACGAGAAGGGTGAGAATTTATCCATGCAAGTACAATTTGGGAGTCTGTCCAGAGCCTAACCGAAGCTATGGAAGAAACCTTTGGTGAAATAATAAGAAAGATATTTAAAATCAGGGTAGAAAGCAAAACAGCCTCTAATAATTCAAGTCTGGGTAGGGAAATGGTTTTTAGCGGAGCTACACGACTCTTTGAAGTAATTAAGTTGCATGAAACGATTCCATTTTCATGTAAAACCCGTAAATAAATACAAGCGCCATATGCCTTCATACTTGCATCGCAGAAACCATGGATTTCAATTCGAGAAATATTGAGCAGATTGAGCAGAGGTCTAGAGATTGTGAGTTTTGCAAGATCAGGAATGTGAGCTAGAAAATTCAACCATTCTGATGAAATTTCTCCTGTGAGTTTGTCATCCCAATTTAAGTTACATATCCAAATTTTTTGCATTAACAACTTGGCAGATACAGTAATCGGATTTATTAGACCAAGAGGATCAAAAATAGAAGAGATAATTGATAGAACTTCTCTTTTTGTGTATTTTGGTTTACTAGAAATGTCAGGAAGAGAGATAGAGAACATGTCAGACTGCGAATTCCAACATATTCCAAGAACTTTATTTGACGAATTGTCGGGTTTTATTACATAATTAGATTTTTGAGATTCAGAGGAAATAGAGTCGAGAAACTCGGAAGAATTAGGACTCCATTTATGGAGTGGTATCCCAGCGGAATTTAGACTCGTAGAAAGTTGCTTATAAGTGTTGTACAAAGTCTCGATATCATTTGCACCATGTAAAATATCATCTACATAACAAGAATTTTCTAGAGCATCAGCAGCTAATGGGTATTTTTCTTTATTTCGAACTGCCAACTCTTTAAGACACCTAGTACTTAAAAAACTAGCTGAGTTTTACTAGACATTATAATTCTTCTTGCGGGGAATTGCGCCACAGAATGTTTAGTAGAAATGTCTGTTTTGGGTTAATTCTTATTTGCCCAAACATCTTTTCGATGTCGGCGATAAGAGTATATTTGTAAAGTCTAAAGCGAATTAGAATTTCAAACAAATCAGGTTGTACAGTATAACCTTTGAGCATAATATCGTTGAGAGACACATTTGAGGTTGATTTCATTGATCCATCAAATACAACCCTGAGTCGAGTAGTTAAGCTATCATGCTTGAAAACACAATGATGTGGGAGAAAAAACTTATGTTCGGACGATTCATTAAGCTTAGAAAGGGGAACGTATTTACAATGCCCTAAAGAAACATATTCTGATATGAATTCTGTGTACAGATGCCGTAACTCGTCTGATTTGTTAAGCCTTTTTTCAAGATTGAAAAAACGTCTTTTTGCCAAATGAAATGATTCACCTAATTTTTGATATTCATTAGGAGTCTTCAGAGGTAGGTCTACTTGAAATCTGCCACTAGGAAGAATTGTTAGTGAAGATTTGAATATGTCCTCAGCTCGCTGTTCTGAGGGAGTTAATGTTTTTGCATGAATAGAAGTGAGTGGTTTAGTCTCTTCTATTTCCCAAAAATTCTTTAAAAGAGAATCAAGATCAGCAGTTTGTACGTGTAACGAAATATTTGAATAATGTGAGTGAGCATTGTTCTTTGAAGGAGTCGCGTTTGATCCTAACATTGTATAACGAGAGTATGGGATATTTCCACCTACAATATAACCCAAATGAGTGTTTTGAAGAATAGGAAGGTTGGGGCCTAATTTTATTAAGCCGTAAGTAACTAGGTCAAAATAAATATCAGCTCCTAAAAGCATGTCCGACGGGGTACAGAAATGTGGGTCTGCAAGTTTTATATTTTTTGGTATTTTTAATAAATTTAAATCCAGCGCGACTTGTGGATGCTGGCACGTAATGCTTTCGAGGACAGCACATGACAGATTAAAGTTTTTACCAGGATATGTGTTTGAATAGATTTTAAGGTCTACCATCTTGTTTGAAACAGAAGAAGTTTGAGCTATACCTGATATTTGAAGATTTCTGGTATAGGGTGAATAACAAATTCTTTTGGCTAACCTGTCTGTTATGAACCAAACTTGGCTACCGGAGTCTGTTAAACAACGAACAGAGATGGGATTGTTTTCAACATCGTAAACAGTTACCAAAGCAGTTGCGAGTAAAATTTGCAGATTGTTCGAATATACAGAGTGGGACGAAATATTGTTCGGCCCTGGAAGATTTTGCGTATCTGGTAAACCTTGCGGAATTGCATTTGGAACAGAGTTGTTCTGCGAATTTGCATGAATATTCTCCGAAGTGAATTGAGACGAATGCTGATTTGGACGTTGATGAAGTGAATTCCAACCAAATTGATTTTGGGCGGGTTGACTTTCAGAATTCGATCTATACGAACTTTGCCGTGAAATATTTTCCGACGGGTGCGAAATGTGAAGCAAAGAGTGATGTCTTTTATTGCAGGTTTTGCAATTCGAAGATGAGGAACAAGAATTAGACATATGACCACTAGCAAGGCAATTGAGACAAAAACCTTTGTTTTTTACTTTTTGCATACGCTCTTGAGCGGACAAATTTAAAAATTGTTGGCAAGAGTATACTTTATGTGAGTTAGAATTGCATATGAAACATTTAAAAGATGTATCTCTATTATTTATAGAAATATGAAGAGACGGTTTTGATTTATAAACTGTTTTCTCTTCAAAGATCAAATTTTCCAATATCTTACATTTCTTTTCAATAAAATTCAAAAACTCATCTATTGTAGGAAGTTCGTTGAAATCTCTTTCGGATTCAAAGGATCGTTTCATATTAAAATCTAATTTTTGTGTGAATATATGAATTAAAATTAAATCTGCAAGATTGTCGGAGATATTTAAATTATTTAGCGCACTTAAATTCTTTTTTATGTGAGTTAAGAATTCTCGCAAGTTTTGAGCAGTATTTTTTGTTAATGAAGGAACGTTCAAAAGTTGTTTTAAATAAGTGTTAATTATTAAACATTTGTTTTCAAATCTATTCTTAAGTGTATCGAGCGCAACGGAAAAATTTGAGCCTACAACTTCCAAATTTTCAATTAGTTGTAGAGGCTCGTTCTTGAGAATTGATTTTAAATAAATTAGTTTTTCAATATCTGAAAGATTTAAATTATCTACGATAATGATGGTTATTTGAATGATTTTGTTGAGCTGAGGTGCTCACAACAGAATTTACTAAAATTGTATCAATTTTATTCTTTAGAGCTGATCCTAACGTTAAAAATCTGTCTTCTACGTCTGCCATGTCAACAGAAAATTCATCATCTATTGTCTCTAATTCATTTTGAACCTCGAGATATTTGTCAAAAACTTTTGATAGATAGTCTTTTCTAAAAATTAATTCATTTTTTGAAATATTACTTTTTTCATTTTCTTTAAACCAATTCTCCAATCTAACTAAAATTAAAAAACTTACAGTTTGTTGAGTGTGATGCTAGGCGTTAAATCAGCTACCAGGATGAAGGAGTCTGGAGGCGTCCTACTGGAAGATGCTGCAGATGCTGCGTTGATGTCTAACTTGAAGATGAGACATGCGAAGATCTCTGATTCGAAGTTGAAATGTGAAGAAGTCCGGTTCGAAGGAACATGAGCGAAGATGTAGGTGTTTGTCCTTACACCTTTGTCCTGATGGCTTTGTTTCACGCACCAGTAATAGGTCGCTGGTTTTTTCCCTTGGGAAACAAGGTTTTCTCTTAGGGAAATAGGTTCACTTTATATATATATATTTCTTTGAAGGACCACCCAGAAAACTGGGAAAAACGAAGATTCGAAAAGAACGTTTGAACAAATATATTTAAACAAATACAATGTATTTTAAACGCCGATAACTTGCATATGATACACACTTGTCGGTGATACAATATTGACACGAACTTATTAATATACCGACTGGTTTAAAACACTAATATGCCGCTGGGGCGAGTAGAGCCTGACGCTCCTTCAGTGCTGGAATTTGAACTGATACTGATGTCCACTCTCTCCCCTCAATCACAAACATTCCGAAATCTCCCCCCTGACCCCTCGACGTATTAAAAGATATGTTTATCTTTCAAATACCTTTAACTTTCAAATCATTAATAAAAACTACCTGATAAGGGTATTTGTCTCAACTTGCGGAATTTTGGAATGCGTCAGAGGGTAATTTGGAAAATACTAATCCTTTCATTGTTACGATTCTATGAAGGTTTTAGAAACTTGTGTAGAAAGTTATTTAAATGCAAGATAACGGCGCTTTACAGATTATTAATTGGTACAAAGAAATTTTATATATCTAAACTAATATACAGTATGATACAAAAATAAACTAAATAATATGATACAAAAATAGACTAAAAATATTAAGTATTGTTGTTACGCAACAAACTCATAAACCTTTATATTGTTAGAATTTTCATTACTTCATTTACATGACCTAAAAAGGACAGCCTCAAATCACCATGTGATAGATCCCAAAACACCTACTCCAAAACACCAAAAATGATCCAGAAATGCTGACAAGGAGGTATTTGAAGATAACAATAATGCCATGTTATGTAAAAGGTTTATCAGAAAAGTTTAAAAGGACAGAAAAAAAATACATCACGACCACATTTAAAATAACCAACATACTGAGATCTATTCTGTCAAAAACCAAACCCACAGGAGAGATACAAGAATTGCATTTATAAAAAACTTTGTGATTACAACAATTTTTTCCTAGGAGAAACCTTAAGACCACTAAGTGTTAGGATTAAGCAATAATCATACATCAAAAACAGAGACCTTAACGGATCCCAGGTATAAAAACATGCATGGGAAAATAAGCACAGATTACAATGGAAAGATGCAACAATAGTCGTGAAAGAAGTAGACTGCTGAAGGAAGAAGTTAGTATTAAGAATATACCAACATTAGTGAGTCAGTAGAAGGTCAGAGATGCATCATCTATAATTAACTACATAAGTACAGGAAGATAAGACTTTGATATTTTGACACTTTTAGAATTTCACTCAAAGTATAGCTATTTTTATGGCAAATTAGTTGTCACAAAGCACCAAATCCCCAACTCAGCACATGTAGGTAGCGACCATAGCCTTATATTATGTAAAATAAGAAACATCATGAAATACTTTACACCCAAGAGCGGCACCAACACAAACAAAAATCAGAGTCGAAGGACTAAATACGGAATTCACGGAATACTTATATACAGAAAAAAATATTAAAGAATATTGCTGCGAATAAAATATTAGAAAATGATAACATCGAGAAAAGCTTGAAAAAACTCAAAAATAATATAATTAATGCTGCAACAGAATCACTTGGAGATAGGAAAGTAACGATCACTAACATATTAAAAACGAAAATCTTATGATTTAAAGAGAAAGTGAAAACATATTGTGAAAACAAGAAGAAAGTATTTTTATAATACTAAACACAACAAACACAACAAGCATAAAACCACTATAAACGAATTAGAAATAAAACGAATACTTTGGCCAAACAAATAAAAAGTGAACACTGGCAGAGCTTTTCAATACAGATGAAACACGACTACTACGAAACACAAAGAAAATGGAAAATGATCAGAGGACAAAGAAAAGAAATAACAAACTAATAAAAACGAAACACATTAAGAAGGAAATATGGACAGACTACTTTCGATCCCTATTTGCCAAAGGTGGCGATAATGAACCACCAACACCAGAAGTAACAACAAACGAAGAAATAAACATTGAGCAGGAAGAGATAAAGGAAGCATTACGGAAATTAAAAACATAGAAAATCACCAGATGAGGACAGAATACCGAATGAAATCCTAAAGTACGGATCAATTATTAAAGGTAATCAAAAAATAATAGAACAAAACAAAATGCCACAAGAAAGGATATCAAGCATCCTAATAACAACTATCTTTAAAAAGTGAAACAAATTAGACCCCGAGAATTATAGAGAAATTATTTTATTAAATACAACACTAAAGTTAACAACCGAACATAACAAATAATAACACTAGCAGAAGAACAACAAAGTTGTAGGTATGGATTATCATGCACCGACGCTATAATTATGATGAGGCAACCTTTCCATAAGATACAATAAATGGCTCCAATAAAGTTTTTTTAAATTTTTTCCTAATAAAGATATATTATAACCTTATCGTTAGTATTTCGCTAATGTGGGGAGCTATTGATGATTTGATTGATCAATCGTTCATCATCATCATGCAACCGCTTCTGTCCACTGCTGCACATAGGTCTCTCCCATTTGTTGCCACTCTTCACGGTTCTGTGCGTCTTGTTGCCATTTTTTGGATATTCGTTTAATGTCGTCCATTAAGCGTGTTAGTGGTCTTCCTCTGCTGCGTTTGTCTTCTCTTGGGTGCCAGTCAATTAGTTTTCTGGTCCATCTTGAGTCTTTTAGTCTCATTATGTAACCTGCCCAATTCCATATCAGCTTGGCTATACGTTCGACGATATCAGTGATACTTGTTCTTTTCTTTAGGTCTTGGTTACTTATTTTGTCTTTTTTTGTCACGCCGAGAATCGATTTTCCATGAGCCTTTGTGCCACTCGCATTTTTAGTGCTGTTGTCTTTTTAAGAGTAAGAGTTTCTGTTTCGCATGTCATAATGGGAAGAACGCATTGGTCAAATGTCTTCCGTTCCATAGCTATCGGGATGTTGCTCTTAAAGATGTCTCTTAGTGAACCACACGCCGCCCAAGCAAGCGTTATTCGTAGTTGAAATTCACAGGTCTGATTATCCTTGCTTATTCCGAATTTATGATCGAGATATATGTACTTTTATGTCAATTCTACCACTTGATTTTGGATGGTTAGATGTTCGCTAGGAACCAAATTTGTCATAAATTTGGTCTTACTGATGTTCATTTTTCGACCTATTGTTGAAGATACGTTTTCTAATTCTTGTAGCATTTGTTGTACTTCACGCAGATCTTTGGTAATAAGTACTATATCGTCGGCAAAACCCAGATTATTCAGCATTTCCCTGTCTCTTTTTATTCCTCAATTTTACTTTAGCATTTTAAAGGCGTATTCGAGGACTGCTATAAATAATTTAGGTGACTGCCTCACACATCTCTTTATATAAATTTCTCTGGTGGTATTACGTAGTTTTCCATGCATTGTGGCGTTTTGGTACAATGTTTGTACTAACTTTTTAAGCCGGCAGTCTATTCTACTATTATTCAGAGCAGTTATAATGCTGTCTAATTCCGCGGTATCGAAAGTATACGAAGATAAGTACCAGTGATCTGTTATATTTTATCGATTTTTCTATTAAGGTTTTTACTGTTTGTGGGTGATCGTTTGTTCCAAATTTTGAGTGGAAGCCAGCTTGTTCTCGGGGCTGATAGAAATCCAACTTTTTTTCTAGTCTAAATATTTTGTAGATGTTATTTAATAAGCTGATTGGTCTATAGTTTTCTAGATGCGCCTTTTCTCCTTTCTTGTATAGTAAAATTGTTACGCCATTATTCCATGTTTCTGGTATGCAACAATCTGTTAGACAAAGGTTAAACACAATTTTTGTTTGGTTGCGAAGTTCACGTCCGCCCTTCTTTATAGCTTCTATTACGACTCCATCTTTTCCTGGAGCTTTGTTGTTTTTCATCTTTTTCATTGCGTCTTGGATTTCGCTTAGTGTGATCTCTGGCATGAGCTCTGAACCCTGGCTGATGATTTTGCGTGATGCGGCGGCTTGCAAGTTTGTTTGGTCTTCTCTTTGACTTGTGTATAGTTCTTGATAGAAGTCTTTAACTATGTGTAGTAGTTCTTCTTTATTTGATATGGGGACTCCTCTTTGATCTTTAGTTTGTGTATTTCACAATTTCCATTATTTACCCGTCTTCTCAGGACTTTCAGACTTTTATTCTCTTCTATAGTTCGGTGGACCTTATCAGTCTAAAACTTTCTCAAATCTTTCCTTATAGTTTTTGATACTTCTTTATTTATTTTTCGTAGTTTTTCTTCGTCTATGCTTTCGTTTTATTTGATTTCTCTTCTAGTTTCCATTACTTGCTTTGTTTCAATGGTTATTTTTTCGTCTTGGCGTCTTTTAGAGCAGCATTTTACTTGTGCCTCTCGAATAGCTTCTACGATATTTTCGTTTAGGGTATATACATTATTTATGCATTTATTTTGTTGTAGGATTTTATTGATATTGTCTTCATTGGTATTCTGGTATTCATTTAAAATTGTTGGATCGTTTCATATTCTTAATCATTTTGGATCTCTCGGTTATTAAGTCTAATTTTAGTTTGGCTCTACCATTCTATGATCGCTGCCTGTGGTAAAGCTATTAAGGACTGTTACATCGTTGAATATAATATGTTTTTTGTCACTGATTATGTAGTCTATCTCGTTTCTGATCTTGCCACCTGGGCTTTTCCACATCCATCTTCTGTGATCTTCTTTAGAGAAGAAACTATTCATCTGGTATAGATTTTTTTGTAATAGAATTTCCTGCTTTAGACCGATCTTTGCCTTAAAGTCGCCGCATATAATCGTGTGGTGTGTTAGTGTTTCTGTGTGTGGAGCAATCTTTACTTTAACGAAAAAAGTCATGCCATCTTAACTATTTTTTTATTTCCTCTAGTTTTCGGTATACCCTGCAAAACATACCAATTTGGGACACCCTATACATCATTTTTCGTAGAGCTGGGCCTCTCCCTCACCGGCCGCCACTAATTCTTTGTTAATTCTCTAATTTTTCCTGTGTGAGTTTATTTTCATTCATATTTAAGCAATTTATGCCGTTGGCATAATTGTTCTTTCGTGTACCTACTGATCTTTTTTTCTTATTTCATTTGTATTTTTCATATTCAATCACTCAATTTATTATAGTTTTATTATATTACTTGTTTTTACACCTTCTCTTAACTATATTCTCATTTTCTGTCGCACTATTTTTTATTGTTTATTTTTTCTTTATCCGTTTGTCAGGGTTTTTTTTTGTTCATAAATAATATTCACTTTTGGGCTAAAAATAAATTCCGTTCCTACCGCAAATGGTACTGACCTTTTTTATGCAAAATAAACCGATTTGTTACATATTTTGCCGTGCATATTCGCTCCTAGTAGTGTGACAAATGTTACAAGGAAAAGGAGATACACACACACACACACACATCTCCAAATGTTTTATATTCTTGGAGGGTGTTCGAGAAAAGATAAATCGAGGAGTCTCGAAAGCAATTTCGAAGATGTTATCGGATCCATCTTCGAATAATTTTAGGGCCCATTTGTAAAGCGCGATTGCTTTTTTCATTCTAGGACGGAAATTATCTGAAAAGAAAAACCAGCGTGATTAATATCTTTGTTTAAAAAACTTTTCAGGAATTTATTTGGCAGGGTTTTTATGTTTTTATATATTTTTATTATTCATTATGATTTCTTATCTTGTTTACACTACTTATAATTTATGAACATTCTCTACTTTATGTTCTTTTCGTAAAATGCCATTCCGGTAGTTATAATTAGAACATATTTAAATTTTCTACTAACAAATATTAGCGAAAATATATTAGAGGACAAAAAAAGAACTAACAGTTTTTACGTTAAATAAAAATATTTTTTCCTAGTTCCAACCTTCGAACCGTAAACACGTATCGAAGACGAACTCCTTATCAAATAGTAATTAGTATAAGGAAATCGCTAATAAATAAATGTAAGTAAAAAGTTTCTTTACATTTAAGTTGAGTTTAACAATATCTTTAAATAAGTTTACTGTGGTTTGTTAAGTGCCGTAAGTACTTCTTTCCAATTAATCATAGTTTGATTAGAAATATCACTTTTAAACATCAACAACATATTCTCATCAATAATTGTATAGTATATTTGAAGAATAAGCTGGAGTAAATTCTCAGAATACTAATCTTCGCACCTCGAAATACATAGGCGTGCACATCTTCTAACTAAAACGTAATCTTAAAAGAAAAATTTGGGTTAAATTTATTTGGATATTTAGAACAAAGTAATTAATCCAATTCAATACTGGTTTAAAATAAAAAGATATACATAAAAAGAATAAAAATTCTATTATTTGTGAAACATACAGTTAATATAAAATAATAAAATACATTATTATATACATTTATTAATAATAAATTATACTGAAACGTAAAATACATACACAAAAACTGTAAGTTTTTATATATTCCTATTAATAAATAATAATATTCTTAATACTAATAATATTGGAAATAAGAATAAAAATTATATTAGCAATAAAAAATAAATAAAAAATAAACAATAGGATTTAATAAATAATGTACTTAACAAAAAATTAATTGAAATTAAAAGTTTTGAAACAGTATCTCTCAATACAAAGGGTTATACTACACTTTTCACAACTCCATCTGGCTCTTTGATGATACTGAGCACACCTTAATTGTTTAATAATTGATTTCGTATACATTGATTTAGCATTACAACCTAAATAATGTCTTTTTTTTTGTACAAGTACTCTTTGAAAATCAAGAAGACTAGTTTGTTGACCTTTAGCCAGCTGATACAATCTCCAACTATTTACAACAGTCATGTTTATAAGATTAGTAAAAAGCATCCACCACCATTTTTCCCTCTTATTCCGATGCGGTAACAGTTTAGTTGCTGATCATGTAAGTCCACACCACCCATGGACTTATTATAATTTTTATATAAAGCAGGTTGAGAAACATTCACTTTGGCCTTAGCAGTGGTTGACCATCGTTTTACTTGTGCTACAAGTTCCATAGAGTCGTACTTTGTAACCATAGTTACTATGTTATTATCTTTCCATCTAACAAATAATATACCTTGAGCCTTGTCATATTGATGTTCAAAATAACCTCTGTCTTCATTTTTTAATTGTTTCACATTTTGATAGGGGACATTTTTTTGTTCTATTGTCTCTTACAGTTCCAGTAGCTCTAATTATTCCTATTTTTTTTTAATTTTTCCAACAGATCGTAACTTGTAAAAAAGTTATCAAAAAATAATATAAGTATGGTCAGATGGGCAAGCGATGTGGTCTACCATATCCAGAACTACCTGTGATCCTAATGGTAGGCTATTTTCCTTATCAATATTTTTGGCTCCACAATAAATATCTACGGCATAACAATAACCATTGGCACTACATAACAACCAATTTTTGTAGCCGAATCAAATAGGTTTACTTTTTATAAATTGTTTACTGGTATGTCTCCCAAAAAGTTTAACCATAGATTCATCAACACATAAATATTCATGAAAAATACCCCACTATCTGTAATTCTGATTCAGCTTTGTTAGCAGAGGTCGAACTTTTGCCATTTTATCATGTGCTGGTAATGATGTATTGTCGGCAAGGTGAATGTAACGCTTTATATCTAGAAATCTATTTCTAG
Source organism: Diabrotica undecimpunctata (assembly GCF_040954645.1). Lineage (NCBI taxonomy): Eukaryota > Metazoa > Arthropoda > Insecta > Coleoptera > Chrysomelidae > Diabrotica > Diabrotica undecimpunctata. The sequence continues at coordinate 48,530,560 of NC_092804.1, read as the reverse complement.
ACATAGATGCACAAACAAACGGCACATTTAAATCTTCGGAAAGACTCCAGTACATTCTTTCACTGGGTAGTTGGTAATAACCTGTTAATAATAATACACCGAAAAACGTTTGTATATCTGCCTTGGCCACAAAGAAACTATGGTTGTTGCATTGAGAAGAATATAAATTAGTTTGTGTAACTATGTTATCAAATATGTCGTCAGTGAATAATTTTTCAAATATCTCAAATTCATTTAAGTCTTGTAATTCATGTTTAACGAACGATTTCAAACCGCTCATTCCACCCTGATGTTCCTACCATACTATTATTTGTACAAGTTTTTGTCCATTGAGGACCTAAACTCTTTTGTTCTCGTACTCTTTTTAACTGCAGTGCCAAAGGGACATCCTCTAAGTCTTCGTCTTCATCTGAAGAGCAATGCATTTCAATTTCTCCTACAACATCTTTAGGTAGTGTCAAATTTCCTTCTATAAGGTTAACATCCTCAATGTCTTCCTCATCAGTAAGCATATCTGGGTCTGGAGGAATAATAACCATATCCACTTCATACCGCGAATTAGAAGCATGAATATCTTCTAAAGCAGAAGGTAAACCTTCGTATCTCTTTCCATAAAAAATTCGAACACTAATACCTCTCAAAATCGTCTACAGATGCCATATCTGTAACAGAATTGCAAAATATCAAACATACTCCCAAACGCCCATTGTACTCATATGAGTACACTTAATTTTAACAACAAATAAATCACGTTATAATTAAAATTACGAAAAATTAATCACTTAAGCACTTTACTAAACTTAGTATGAACTAACGTAAACCTGTTGATAGTAAAACGAAGTAAATGAAAAAAACTTACTGTAAATTTACAACGTCGATGTCGAGAAAATAAACAACTCACGTGTTGACCTCATAAACAATAAATCAAAACTAACAAACCAAGCTGAATCATTCAACAAAATCTGTTAAAGTTGTCATCTTAGGGGTATTTAGTTTCCTGTAATTACTAAGAATGGTAACTATTTTATTGTAGATGGCACTAGTATGTCAAAATAGCAGCTGTACTTAAATGAGTACAGTGGGCGCTAATGGGTTAAAGTTAAGCTTCCTCATATTCTGTTTTAGACGAAGTGTTATCCGATCCGGGATGAATTATTATAGGTTCTATACTGCTATCTATTATGTATATGATCAAGCTCCCACATATTTTTCTCAATATCCCTAACGTGATTAATACATTTTTGCCAATGTTCAGTCGTTACTTCGGATATAAATTTATGAAAAAGAATAGTTACATCTGGCAATTTAAAAGTTGTAATATTTCGAGCAACGTTACTTTTAACTTCGGCCCATAGTAATTCAATCGGATTTAGCTCGCAATGATACGGTGGTAGGCGAAGTATTTCAATTCCTCGTTTTTCGGCTATGTCCTCAATGACATATTTTTTCTAATTTTGTTTATTAATTCTAGCAAGCTCTAATAATTCTGCTTTTGTCATTGTATCGCCAAAGATTAAATTCTTAGAAGTTAACCACATTGCAATTTCATCTTTCCTCCATTGAGTAGTTGGTAAACGTTCAACTAATCTAGAGTGGTGACTTGCATTGTCCATTACAATAACTGAATTTTTAGGTATGAATTCAATCATCTGTTCGAAATATTCTTCAAACACGTCTCCGTTCATCTCTTCGTGATAATCACAGGTCTTTTTTGATTCAAACAAAAGTAAACCCTCCTTAAGAAATCCATTCATACTACCTATATGGGTAACAATTATTCGTCGACCTTTACCTGTTGGTTCCTTGAAACCATGTGAATATCCTTCCAGAAATGCTTGTCGACATGTTTTTATAGTTGTGTCTTTCCAAACTCTCCCTACAGTATGCCCCTCATTAACCCACGTTTCATGTAAATAATAAATGTTCTTATTTTCTGTCCTCATTTTTTTTATTTTTCTGAGGTAGTCTCGTGTAAAACACACAATTTCTTCGGAATCGATAAGCATTGACTGTCTGCCCACTTTTTCATACTTAAAGTTTAACTCATGCAAAACTCTCCAAAGTTTGTCTCTACTTATTGTGGATAAATCGGGATCGTCGGTAATGGCTTGTAAAACTTTATCAAAAGTTGGTATTTGTTTGTTAAAAAAAAAAATAAGTGGACCATTCTACGAATTGCATTTTTAAAAAATTCATCCACATTCATTTTTGACAATTTTGGTTTTCCTGCCTGGTCTCGGTTTGGGTGGCGTTATCCCAGCTGATTTTTCCTCTTTTAAAACGTTATATACAGTTGATTTTGAATATCCCATTACTTTAGACGAAATTTCAACTATAGTATCAACAGTATTGGAAGGATTATGTTGCTTAAAATAATTGTAGACGTTAAGAATAACACTCTTTTCGTTAAGTGATAAATGATTCAACTTTAATTTTTTTACTGGTGTATAATCACACGTTAATTCCATATTCTATAAACTCACTATTCACTCTTGCAAAAAACAACTGTGTCAGATCTCTTCACTCGCTTATAATCGACTAAACAAAAATTTTCTGATACTAATGAATGGCTATTTAAAGACTATTAACCATTTTATTAATCATTGGTTTTCGAAACAAAATCGAAATTTATACTATTTATAAACGTGATAGCGTTCACATTTATCAGAAACCATATTTCGCTAATCGACTTTTTCTATCTAAACTATCAAAAGACCATTAACTAAATACCTATGTATTTTAAGAGTTTCTTTATATCTTGTTATTTAATGGGTCATTATCATAACGACAAAAATAACCATAAATAACGTTACTAAAATAAACAGATTTATATAAATATAATATGCTTTGAAAATGGTTTAAATATCTAACAAACCGAAACCAATAATGTAATTCCCCTTAAAGTACGTATATGACCAGCTGAAAAAACCCTAGCCTACACAGTTCTAACAATAGCAGGTATTTAAATTTTACGATAGTCCATGTGTCATGGAAAAATTTCTATCTAAATAGTCAAACCCAACGTAAAATAAGCTAAAATATTGACGTTGTACGAAAAGCACACGTACTAAAATATGCTTAACAATTTAGTTTTTTTTCTGAAAATTTACTCCAGCTTATTCTTCAAATATAATATAGTTACAAATTAACCAAAAAACTAATTGTACTCTTATCGTTATTCAGCTAATTTGGTAATTACCAGACCGATCAACAAATTTTAAAATAAACAGAGTCGGCCTTTATTTGATTTAATCTATATATAAAATAAAGTCCTGTTAAGATCCCATATGGAGGATTCATCATGTCCGTAACATCAGATGGAAGTTCCAACGTAATTAGCTCTGTACCACAACATACCAACACAGTTGAATCCTACTTAAAAGTTCTAAGCCAACATACATACCCTAGCCCTAAACAAATCGTTTTCTCTTCAAAGGATGGATTACGCATACAGGACTACCTCATACCACTAGGAGCACTACAGCCCAAAAACATCTCATTTTTTTCAAGACCGTCCAATTGTCAAGAAATTGTGGATAACTTTGTGCAGGTGCATGATGATGTAATACTAATAAATGATGAACCAGTTCAAGCTAGAAAATATATTACTCCAGCGGATAGGTTGGTTCTATCAAATGTATGCCCCTCAATCCCCCATGATATTCTTATTCACGAATTAGAAAACCTGTCTCAAGCTAATGGCATCAATGACCTTTCTTCGTATTAGCTCTACCTTACCGGAATTCAATCATATTTACAGTTTTAGAAGACAAGTTTTTATCAACTTTGTTATAAATCCTTTACCAGAATCTTTTATGATTAATTACAATAACAAATCCTATCGAATTTTCTTATCCCAAAATAATCAGTTGTGCTTTAACTGCAAACAGCAAGGGGATAATGCTAATAATTGTAAAAATCCTACAAACTCTCAACAATCCCCCACACCTGCAACTATTTCAAGATCGTTAAACACTCCTTCACAAATTTACACTATAGAAAAACTTCCCAATCGGCAATCTACTTCCTTTACAAACAGTACAAATCCTGAACATGCCTAACCAAAAGAATTCTCAGTTACCAATACCATTACACCTCCAGAAAATAACAGCGCTATATCACTAGATATTACTCAACAGACAAGCCGTAAACGTGACGTAGATGAAATTCTATCACCTTTACCAACATAATATACCAGCTCTGTCAGAAAAAGGCAAACAAACAGAAATAAATTTTAGGAAACCTATACAAAAATCCAACAAAAAACCCTAAAAAAGTTCTGATACTGACCTAAAAACAATAATAAATGAACATTCACCACCATATATCCTTAATTACGACCAATTTATAGATCTGTTAGAAAACGCACCAGGTTCTCCAAATATTATCACCACTATAACTAATTATACACATGATTTTACTAGATAACTAGCAATGATTAGTAACTTACATGCTCACATAAAATATAGATTTCTTAAAATAAAATATACCAAACTTAGAAAAAAAATCACAAAACACCTAAATGAGGAACTCTCTTCTACCGACAACGAAAATGATCTTTTACTTGACACAGACCCAGAGTCTTAATAAAATTAAAACTTTTTTACAACTAGAAAGTAAAAATAGCATCGTTTAATTCAATTATTCAGTGGAATATAAACGGATATTATAATAACTTACCGATGTTAAAAATTCTACAATCAGAGTATCTACCAGATATTATTTGTCTTCAAGAAACGAATCTTAAGAGCAACCAAGAATCTTGTTTACATAATTATCAAAGTTTTTCAAAAAATAGAGTAAACTAAAGAATAGCAAGCGATGTAGTGGCAATTCTTGTAATTAACAAATTAACCGCAAGTAGGTTACCCCTACAAACACATTTAAAAGCTGTAGCTATCTCTCTAGAAGGGACCACAAAAATAAATATTTGCACGATTTACTTACCCCTAGGACAACTAATTGATAAACAGGACCTTTTTAACCTCGTAAGACAAGTACCTTCTCCGCATATTTTAACAGGTGATTTTAATGCTTACAACAGTATTTGGGGTTCTACAATAATGACAAAAGAGGACTTATTATTGAAGAATTAATAGATCAGTATAACTTATCACAGTTGAATGATAGAAGCCCTACAAGATTCAATATACAAACAGACGAATCAACGCCCTTGGACTAAACGATAGCGCATAATAACTTCTCTACATTAACGACATGGGACAGATTAGACTACACTTATAACAGTGATCATTACCCAATAATAATCACCAATAACTTGTTAGGACTTGTTTCCAAGCCCAAAAATGGAAAGCACACCCCTAAGTGGAAAACGAAGGAAGCAAATTGGAAATTATTTGAAGATATCATAAAAAACATGTCACAAACTGTAAAATATTCAATAATATTGACACAGACATTGAAACCTTCTTCAGCATCATCTTAGATGCAGCCGAAGTAACCATTAAAAAACTGCACTTGTTACAAAACATAAACCAATTCCTTGGTGGAACGAACAATGTAATGCATCGATCGAAGCTTCCAAAGAAGCCTTTAACAAATACAAAAGACATAATAAAACACTTAACAATAAAATAGAATTTCAAAAACTTAAAGCCACAGCTCAGTTAACAATAAAAACTTTAAAAAGAAATTCGTGGGTTTAATTTGTGTCCAGTATAAACAGTAGGATCCTATGTCTGAAATGTGGAAGAATGTCAAAAAATATCTGGAATACCGGCTTATAACAAAATCGCTCAACTAAAGAAAGATAATAAAATAATCACAGATGACCTAGAAATAGCAGAAGAATTTGCTAATACATATAAAAATAGATCTAATACAAGCAAATATAATAATAATTTTATCAACTTTAAACGGAACGAAGAATGCAATATAATTATACCGTTTGTAGATGACACAGATGCTTTAAACTCCAAATTTAATATAAATGAATACAAAGATGCATTAAACTCATTTAAAGAGACTAGTGAGGGTCCAGATAATATTCCAATGGTTTTTCTTAAGCATTTACCTGGGAATGCACACAATCATCTTCTTAACATATTTAATATTATTTGGACAGAACAGAAATGTCCAACAGCGTGGAGAGATTCTATTATAATACCAATATTAAAACCAAAATGTTTCAAAACAGATCCTGAGTCTTATAGACCAATTGTACTAACATGTACTGCATGCAAATTGTTAGAAAAAATGGTCAACCGTCGTCTCCTCTGGACACTTGAAGATCAAAATATTATTATTCCAGAACAAAGTGGTTTCCGTCAAAATAGACCAACTCTAGACAATATTATAGACCTAGGAAGCAGTGTACATAAAGCTTTCTCCCTTAATCAAAAATGTACTGAAATAATCTTCGACATTCAAAGAGCCTTTGATACAGCTTGGCGCCACCGTATGATCAACTGCCTTGCATTTATAAAAAACTTCTTATAAAGGTATATGCAAGTTAGAGTATATGGTAACTTGTCGTCAAAAGTGGAATTAGAAAATGGAATTCCTCAGGGATCTGTTATACGTTATAAGTCCTACGCTATTTATAATTGCCATAAATGATACAATGATAGAATTCTTTCTACGAAATTTAAAACTTCCACTTAAAGGCCGCTTATATGCTGACAATCTCGTAATATTTGGTCAAAGCAAATCTTAAACAACCTCTCACAACTTGCACAGAGTTTCTTGTTAGATATTGAAAAATGGTTACACGAAACTGGATTTATCTTTTCAACAACTAAAACTAAATATATGGTATTTTCTAAAAACAAAGCCATTACATCAATCTCATTATATCTATACAAGCAATCCCTACAACAAAAATATTCGCTAAAATTGCTAGGAGTTACTTTTGACAGAAAGTTGAATTGGAAAGAACATATCAATATTCTAACATGTAAATGTTACAGAAGATTGAATTTACTAAAAATTCTAGCCCACAAGAATTGGAGTTCAGACAGGAGTACATTGTTAATTATATACAGAACTATTATACGATCACATCTAGACTACGCGGCTATAGCTTACGACTCAGCATCGAAATCAGTACTTAAAAAGCTCCACACTATTCACAACACAGCACTCAGAATATGTCTGGGAGCCTTTTGTACAACACCGATTGAAAGTTTACTTTGCGAAGCAAATGAATTGTCGTTAAATGATAGAAGAGCTTACCTTAGTCTAACGTATGAAACAAAAATTAAGAATAATGCAAAAAATCCTGTATATAGAAATACTTTTACTGATAATTTCCTAAACCTCAATGGAAATCACCGTTCTGTTAAACCTTTCTATAAAAGAATAAAAGACCATTTGCATCTGTTTGATATTGTCATACCTGAATGTCTTTCATACACATATGACCATAATCCATCTTGGATTCAAAACATACCAACATATAAATTTGAATTTACGTCATTTCACAAAAACTCCACTAATCATGATTTAATTATTTCCCATTTTAAAAAATCCTTAGTCGTTATAAAAATCATACCCAGATATACACTGATGGTTCAAAATCATCCAAAGTGTGGAAGCGTCTGTAGTAACTCCAGAGAAGATTCTTAAATTCAAACTATCTAATGTTAGTACTATCTATACAGCTAAACTGTATGCTCTCTATCGCGCCATGGAACTAATAAATCTGACAACAAACTGCAAATATATTATCTTAACAGACTCACTTAGTGCCATACAAAGCATCCGACAACTGTATCCAAAAACCCGCTTTAAAAAAAAAAATTAAAACGGTCCTTCTTCAGGCTTATATCAATCATAATGAGATAAATTTCATCTGGATCCCATCCCATATAGGAATAAAGGACAACGAAACTGCTGACCATAGTGCGAAAGACGCGATAGTGAGTGACGTTTCCGAAATTGTAAACATATCGGTATGAACGGATATAAAAGCTTATATAAAAAAATCAATCTTAAGTGCATCGAAAAATAAATGGAATGTGTCGAACTCAAAATTAAAACAAGTGAAACCCAGCGTGGAGACATGGAATGTGACCTACGTCAAGAAGCCAAGAAATAATAGTAACGTGCCTCAGAATCGGACATACTAGGTTAACGCATGATTATATATAATAACGGATTTATTTCGGCTGTCGCCGCTTCTCCGCCCCCAATTTCCATCTTTTTCTGTCATATGCAGTTGCCTCTTCTAAGTCTCTTGCCGCCATTGCTTCATCAATATCGTTGCGCCAACTTCTCCGTGGTCGTCCTCTCTTTCTTCTTTCAGGAGGGATCCATTCCAGTACTCTCCTAGGCCATCTGTACTCTGGCATTCTTTTAACATGTCCGAACCAGATTAATTGTTTTCTGTCTATGTCATCATTGATATTTCTCTCCATTTTCATTTCGTTTCTTATTTGTTCGTTTCTAACTCTCTCCAGTTTCGATCTACCGCAGCTTCGTCTCAGATAATCCATTTCTGTCGTCAAAAGTTTGTTTCTATTAGCTTTGGTGACGTCCCATACTTCCGAACCGTAAAGTGTAATACTTTGGACTATACTACCGTAAATGTGTTTTTTGGTTTCTCGTCGAATTGTTTTTTGCCAGAGAAGAGAGTTTAAGGCACGGGTCGCTGCTCTGCCCTTGTTTATTCTTTCCCTGATTTCCCTGATTTAACGCATGATTACTTAATTAAAATGTGCGAACCGCCGCGATTGGAAATATGTAATACGACACTAACAATAATGCACATACTATGTGAATGTCCCCTCTATAATCAACAACGAAGTAACAAGATACCAGTCATTTTTAATTTTTATTATATACAGGCTGATCAACTTTTGTGGCAAAGTCCGTTATATCTGTTATTTTAGAAGATATCAAAATTTTTTTTTACAAAAATACGAGCTAATTGTAAGCTTCACATTTAAAAATTAGTTATACAAGGTCTTCCATAACACATGTAGCGTGTCAAAGATGTTTTTGAAGCGAAGCTTCTATACTGGCGTTGTATTAATTTTTTCCCTACAGTAAAATGCTGAGGCGAGCGTCACGGAACTAGCGTCACGATAAGGAGTCGTCACGGGTAGCGTCATAGAATAGCGATTCACTGCTCTGATCAATTCGTTTCTAGTCACCATATATTTACTATAAGCAGGTTTAAATTAAAAAATGCATGGAAAATAACTAACAAAATAGACATTTAATGAGAAGTAAATAATTAAAAGAATATCGGTGACTACAAGGTTCAATTCATAACGATTGTCAAAATTTAATAAAATTATAAATGTCATCCGATTAATAACAACATTGAATCATCTGTTTAAATTTGTATAATATTTCTAGTTTTAAAATAATTTCATATAAATACAATTAATATTTTTAAACATATTTAGTTTATATAATAATTAAATTTACTATATCTATTTATATTTTATTATTAATATTTGATCTGAATTTGACAGGTTTGTCATAAGTAAACAACGTATACTTCTAAGCTTTGTTAATACGCAAACATAATAATTTATTGAATTTGCTTAAAATAAAATAAAAAAATTACTTTATCAATTTTAAACATATTATTTAAATTTTAAAAATACAGAAAACGTAGGATGAAGCTTCGCGCTAGTTTACAGTAGTTTCTCCTGTTCCACTTTTTTTTAATGTAACTTGTTACTTTTAAACATTTTATTAAGTTTTTATAATAATTAAATTTTCTGTCAAATAATATTTTTTTATATTTTCATAATTCTATATAAATATAATTTCTTGTAAACACAATTAGTAAAACATATTAAAAAATTTTATATTTATGCAGTCACAGCGGATGAGACCATTTGTGTACCTAACTAGGGGTGGCCGTTAGGTATACAAAATGTCAAAACTGACCAAAATTTGTTATTTTGATTTCTGAAATGTTTGATATTTTTTTTAAATTCAAAAATACAGACATAGTATGAAGCTTCGCGCTAGTGGACAGTATTGCCTACTATTCAGTTTCTACTTGCCTACTGTACTACAGATTCTTTGCTTCTTTTTGGAAGTCCCAAAATTAACTTCTTCTTCTTCATGTGCCGAGCTCGATTATCGAGCGTTGGCTATCAAATTGGCTATAGTAATTTTGTTGACGGCAGCTCGGAAAGAGATGCAGAGGATCTGTTAAACCAATCTCTCAGGTTTCTAAGCCATGACGTTCTTCTTCGACCTGGCCCTCTTCTTCCGTCTACTTTGCCTTGTATTATTAAATGGAGTATATTATATCTTTCTGGGTGGCGCATAACATGACCAAAAACTTTTCCCATCCGATGCAAAACAACTTCGTTACGAACTCTATCCACCCAACCTATTCGTAGGATTCTCCGATACACCCAGATTTCAAAGGCTTCCAGTTTCTTGAGAAGTGTATCCGTCAAAGTCCAACCTTCGACACCATACAAAAGAGTAAAGAACACATAACATCTCACTAATCTAATTTTCAGACTTAAAGTAATATTGTTTCCACATAACAGTTTCTTCATCTTAAAGAATGCAGCTCTGGCCTTCTCTGTCCGTATTCTAATTTCTTTGCTCATGTCCCAGTTCTCATTTAGATTACAACCAAGGTAAGTGATACTGTTAGTTCTCTCCAGTTGTTCACCATAAGCTGTTACCACTTTCGGTTGTATTGGCGTTTTACTGACGACTATCACCTTTGTCTTTGCGGTGTTTAGCTTAAGGCCATATTCATCACACGTTGTGGTAATCCTATTAATTAGATGTTGAAGATCTTAATAATTGCTTGCAATTAACACTGTGTCATCCGCATATCTCAAATTATTAATATTGACGCCATTCATTTTTATACCACTTTGAACATTATCCACTGCTGTATTGAAAACGAACTCAGAATAGATGTTAAATAGTAGCGGGGACAAAATGCAGCCCTGCCTTACTCCTCTTCGTATTTGAAGCTCTTCAGAAGTGTCCCGGCCAATCCTGATGTTTGCACGTTGATGCCAGTAAAGATTTTTAATAATGCGTAGGTCTTCATCATCAATACCTACCTGCTAAAGAATGGCTATCATTTCAGTATGTTTTACTCGATCAAAGGCCTTCTCAAAGTCAATAAAACACATATAAACTGGATGTCCGACATCTCTGCATCTCTGTACCATAACCTGAATACTAAATAGTGCTTCTCTTGTTCCAAGGTTATTGCGGAATCCAAACTGTATGTCACCAAGTTGTTGTTCTATTTTTTGGTACATCCTAGAGTGCAAAATTCGTAGAAATATCTTTAAAACATGACTCGTCAAGCTGATGGTTCGGTAGTCACTACATCTTTTTGCATTTGCTTTTTTAGGTATCGTCACAAAAGTCGACAGCCGCCAATCCGTTGGTATATAGCCAGTTTCATAAATTTTATTCAACATATGAAGGAGAGATATTTTACCTGAACTTTCGAAGAGCTTTACTATTTCACTCAATATTTCATCTGGTCCCGTCGCTTTTCGGTTCTTTGCTAATCGTATTGCTTGTTCAATTCGTCCATAGTTATATCAGGTCCTGTAATTACTTCGGTAATTTCAAGCTCGGGCCTTTCATCACTAAACAGTTCCTCAATATACTCTTTCCATCTGTCTATTTTATGCAAATTAGTGATAATCAGTTTTCCGTCTCTATCAACGATGTTATTAGCCTGTTTTTTGTTCTGACCTGTCAGTTCTTTTATTTTTTTATACATATTAAATGAATCATGTTTTCCCTGTAATTCTTCAATTTCTAAACATTTGTTTTCGAAGTATGTTTGTTTTGCAGCTCTTATTTTAAAAAATTAACATTCTCAGCAAAATTCAGCTTATTCGTATAATTTTTGGAGGTTCTGTGACATTTTTTTCTCTGCAGTATATATTTGCTTTATACTATGGTATAACCTAAAGCGACACTGCATATGTGCAGTGTCGCTCTAGATTATAATACTAAAAAACATAGTATAAAAACATGAAAAAAAAAATGAACAATTAAATGATTTATGATTTAATACGTTTTATTAGAAATATAATCATTAACTCGATTTTTTTATCTTGTTTACAGAATATCTTCCCAACAAAGTCCTTCTTCCCATTATTATGTTCAGCACGCGGGTACTGGCTCCCGGAGAATCATGCCCCGGTCCGGTTCGGATCAGCATCTTCCTCAAACAGAGTATTCTGATTACACCAGCATAACGCAAGCTGGCAGGCATAGTTTACTTCGAAGCAGCCTGAAGTCAGGATCTACACTTAGCAGGTGAATAACATACTGTTTACATAAATCTTTTTTTTAGGTACAATGTCCGTATTCAGCTTAATATTACTAATGTTAATCTAATAGTATTACTAATACCTAATGAGTGCCTTTCGGCCTTTCCTTTCCATCTTTTTCTTTTAACTGTTCTTAGTATTATAAGGTGAATAACATGGTATTTAGGTCTTCTACCTATGTGACCGAACTATTCTGTTTTCATTCTTTTCCTAATTTTCTTTATAATAATCGTTATTTTAACCTGTAGTTTTTTTTTAAATTTGAGCTTTATTCAGCCAATTTAACAGGTGAATTACTTCGCCCTGATCTCGTAGGCAAATAGCCATGATTGAGGACAAGTAAGTTACATGTTAAATTGGCTGAACAAAGCGCCAATTAATAAAGTACACTAGGTACAGGTTAAAATAACTCCTTAATTTTTTAAAATATTATTTTTAAAAAACCGTTTCTACAGTAGAAATTGAAATGTAAAAAACAAACGTAAAATGTAATTCTTTTTATTTATAAACTAATTGGAGTTTAATCCCATATAAACACAATATTTAATTAAAAATGTCACAAAAAAACAGTTTCAAACTTTATTTCAATTCTGGTTATTGTCTTTGGACAAACTTATCTAGAACTAGAAAAAAACCTGAGAACATAAGCATATTAAAAAAACTTTTTTGAGTAAGGTCTCCTAAAATCGATGAAAATATTAGATTGGACCTTTGAAGAAATTTCTGTTTTTCCATTCGGCCAAATTGCTTGTGAGAATTCTATATGTAAAAAATCTTTTCCGAAAATAATGTGTGCATCAAAAAAACTTACAAAATTCTGGGAATTGAAGATGATTCAGGTTGAAGTTGAGTTTTTCACAGTAGAAATCCGAAGATTTCTTACTTGGCTAAACTAAAATTCAGATAATTGCCTACTGCTCTTTCTACAATATACAAAGCAGACATATTGATAAATTAGCTGATATGGAGAATCTATAATTTGGATGTTACTACGGCAAATATTCTTCGTGAATTCGTTTTAAGTACTCACGAAAATGAGTAAATAAATAAAGCGGAAAGACGTTTAAGATTTAATTTCAGTGCAGGGCTCCTGCCATCCGTTTAAAAGTATTTTGACCTTATTAGGTCTCCTCAGAGCGACTTATGTATAATAAAATCGAAATAAATATAAAAGGATGTCAGCCCTGCATTGAAATTAAATCTCAAACGTCTTTCTGCTTAAGTTTTGTGATTTTTCCGGAATAGAAATTTTTTCTGATAAAGCTATATGGTGACAACATTAACGTTAGGGCTGATATAATTACCAGTCAAGTGGTATTATTTTATCACAACTTAACTGAAGGAAGTTATATGCAGTTTCTTCAACAGGTTTAACGAATTAGGCACATCTGCCTTATACCCAAGTCATTTAAATTTAGATATTCCTGACAAAAGGGCGGCGCCATCATACTATTCTCGTAATTTGCGTCAATATTTGAAAATTTTACAAATGGATTAGCAAACGAGATGCAATTTAGTGACCTTCTTTACTTTTTCATAAGGATTCTTAGAAAAGAAAGTTTATGTAAAGAAAGAAGAAAAACTGAATTACAAAATGCAAGAACTCTATTTTACCATCGCCTTGGATTAAGCATGGATATTTTACAATATAGCTTATATCTGAATTATTGGTTTTTATTTTTTTATATAATCACAAAAAAGCCTTGTTGGAGCAATAGTTAAAAAATTACTATTTAAATAGGAATAAGCCACAATTAAAGGTTAAAGTACATTAATTGAATGGGTCCCTCCAGTAACGTTCCAAGCGCCAGTTTAAAAAATTTTCAGGAAGTGAAAAAAACATTTTTAGCGATAAAAAATAAGTTAATACCTTAAAATATTATAGCAATATTATTGTAAACGTTTTTGTAAAACATCAGTGGTAAAATCTTTAAGTTACACAAAGTAGTAATAAAGTTATAAGCAAAATAGTAAATTTTTAATTGCAACAAAGTTCTAAGCGACTGAAAAATATACACATTATTATACAAAATAATACCTGTCAAAATTATGAAAATAATAGAATTTAAAGAGTTAGAGTAAAACAAAATATCAATACAAAAACAGCTTGCTTTTAAATATTTTAGTTTAGTCTAGTCCTGGTCATAAACAGATATATTTTCATAAAATTCCCAGAATTCCTCAGGCACATATGGCATCATTGACATGAGATCCTTCTTTTTCTCTTTTTTTATTGGAAGTTGTCCTTCATAAAGTCTGCGAAATGTTGCGACTTTTACTGGAGGGAGATTGACGTTCCTCTTTCCTGCTGCTTTCTTTGCAAGGCATTGAGTATGCCATGGCTGAAGGATGTTGTGGGAGATTCTGGCTTGCAATGAAGTTGGATCATCATGTGTCAGTTTGAACCACACAAAATGAGTTTACTGTTCTCAGAGAATTTTCAATAATGCTAAAATCTTTAAAGTTTTCGGTAGGCATTAAATAGACAGAAAACTTTATTGAAGCAGCTGTAATTACTTCTACCTACTGGAAAGGAACATAAATTATTGCAGATTTCTTATGACGCTCAATCAGGGCAAAGTCCGTATCACAGGGTAAAAAGCTGTGTCCTGTTATTAAGAATTTCTGTTCCACAGTAGTGAAAAATGTATTTACAACAAAATGTTGCATAAAAGCTACCATTTTCCAGTTATTATTCTGCCCTGTACAACAATCTGCCCATATGATTAAGTTACGGGTCATGTTTTATTCTAAGGGGGCAAAATGATGGGTGACATATGCAAGGATGCATGAGGCAATTTCTGCAGAGCCTCGTTTTCATTTAGTTTCGTCCCAAAGAAACATCATTGCTTTGTTGTTGCCCTGGTCATGGACACATAGGTTGTAGCACGATAGCTGTCTTTGGTAAAAGACATCTCCATGATTTAGAGTTGGGCAATACAGCACCTGTTGCTAGTCAACATAAAGTACAATTGTGTCTTTGTTAAGTTCACCTGTCTTTTTGTCATTTGCTAGAGTCTTGTATGCACCGCCAGCTCTAGCATGATGCAATTGACTCTCTATCTCTATATGATTAAACAAAGCATTTTTATGAAAAAAGAGTCGCATTGTTTACAAGTATCTGTGCGCGGGACACCAAATCTTAAATTAAATTTTGTTTTAAACATGTTCCGATAGTAGTGTAAATTAACTCTTGTACCAGGGTATTTTTCCTTAAAAAGGTTCCACATTTTATATACACTTAAATCAGGTGACAAACACTGTTTGCTACTTTAATGTCTAGAATAATAATTCTCTTGTAAAGGAAATGAAGCTACATGGCTCATAAAAAGATCCCTATTTTCATCGGAAATGCGGTTTGGTCGATTACCATGGGTCCCACGACCATCATTCAGTGGTTTCCTGAACTTAACTTTTTCTACCAACATCTGAACTCTAGGAGAAGTAATTTGAAAAATGTGACATAGAGTTTTTCTACAAATTCTAAGTGAAGACCCATTAGTTTTAATGTAATACTCTACACTACACTGTCTCTTAGAAACATCTTAACTCACCCGTCGCCGCTTCACTTCACCAATCTTAATGCAAACCTCATTTAGATACGATGACTGACCGTTGTAGTCGAGTTTGTAAAATTCCTGGAACAAAACTACTTTGTCTTCATCCAGAATGTCCCCACAATGGTTTTGGCAGCTGCAGACTCTACCCTAAAACCCAAACAAATTATGACATATTGGTCCCAAAAAAGGTTATTTATTGGTTAAAATTGAAAATGCCTATAACTGTTTCAGTGTTTTGACTTGAGTTGTAAAGCTTAAGTTAAATAACGCTGTTTTAAAAGCGAAAACTGAAAACTTAAAAACTGCACAATATTATGAAACATGGCGCTTATAACGTTACTGCACTCACCTCATGTGGAGAAAGTTTTCCTGGCTTAGCCTTCCTCTTCTCAGTTAAATAAGGTTCCCCTGCATTTCTAAAAACCTTACGCACATTTCTAGACCAGTAAGCGATGTTAAGTTTCCTGCTTTTACTTCGGTTTAACCGATTTATATCAGATGGTGTTAAACTGACACACGGCGATGTAGACATCTTCGGGCGCTTGGAACGTTACTGACGACAAGGTCCGAAAAGTGGCGGGCAACGCTAGTCACAGTGCTGACAACCTCTATGATAACAACATGAAAACACCTTTGCCATGTCTGGGATATCGTATAGAACGTTTCTGAACAGAAAACCCGATTTTAAACATTATGTCGCTTAGAACGTTACTGGCGGGAGCCATTCAATTGGCGTTTCAATTTCCACTTCGGAAATCGTTCTCCAAATACAAACATTAGTAAATTGTACTTTAACCTTTAATTGTGGCTTATTCCCATTTAAATAGTAATTACTTTAAAATGCCGCAAAAAACTAGCTTCAGAACAATAATAGTTAAAACGTCAACTTATTAAGAGAAAAACTCAGGGGTCATGAGTTCTAATCCTGTTCAGATAAAAATTTCTTTTTTTCTCAGATCGGTACACTTAAGCTAGGGCAACCATTCGAATATAACAAGCGATTTTTTGTAAATACAATAAAATTGTCTCTACTTCATAACAAAGTAATTACATACTTGAAATTTGATATTTTTGTAAGAGCAAATAATTTTACAATAATTGTTACACAATATGTTTTGAAAATATTTCATCTTTTAATTGGTTGCCTTTATTATTTTTTTCTATAGATATAATCAGCGTTTTGTGGATCAGGCGGCAGTAGCAGCTCAAATAGCCCAAGCAAAATATGGTACAAGCGGGTCACAATATTCCACGGCAGGCACGATGCGAAGAACCAGGGGTAGTTTGGACTATTCCAGTGATACAGAAGCCACCTCTGGATCCAGGGCCGGTTATTATTATTATGGGTAAGTTTTCGAAAATATTACAAATAATTACAAATATTTTAAAATAATTTGAACATTCCTATTGATATTATTTACACTCGGTCCTTGAATACTTAATTCACATACAGTCCTTTCTCTCTATAAAGATATGCAAGGGACCTTAAATTTTCATCGTTATAGGGCGAGATCATTTTACAGAGAGAGATAAAAATCGTTACTGAAATAATATTACTGTACTAAATAACCTATTGTAATTTAAAAAAATGATTAAAACGATTATAAATGAATTAACAATTTATATCCTTCACACAACATAGATTTATTAAAAAATTATATAAGTAATACAGTTTAAAAAAATGACTGTACAATTAAACAATGTATACTGTACAGTAACAAAATAATATGGTACTATACAGTATTTTCATGAAGGTATGAAAAAATATTTCATCCTATATTTAGTCTACATCAACAAAAAAGTCTGTCACCTTGGTCTGTTTCATTTTCTTTTTTCACAGAACTGACCTGACCTTGTCCTGAGATGCATAGAATGTTCCAGCATCTTCCTTTTGCCGCATCCAATGCATGCTGAGGGATCAGAGCTGGTTTTGGTTATGCCTCCACTTTCGGGTCACTGTTTGCTTCTTCTTCTTCTACACGAACTGCTTGTAGGATGCGGTCGTCAGAAAGTTCAGATATTTTAGCTACATTTTTATCAACTTTTTCGAAATCTGTCAGCTCTTCCGGTCCGTAAGTGATAGGAAGTTTAAACTCTCTGGTCCAAACAGTTAACGGCAGGTCATCTTCATCCTTAGCCAATCCTTGATCTTTCAGCCATCCTGCGTGTTTGATGGAATGTGTTATCGTATGGCTCGGCACCTCGTCCCAGGATTTACTAATGCTTGGGATGGCGTCAAGAACGTTTAGTTTGAGATCGCCATTGTTCTCAACTAATTCCATCAAAATTGGACAATGAGCTTGCTATGCTTAACTCAAGTAGTCTGGCTTTAAACACAATAACACATTTGCCATCGACTATTGAACGCTGAAAAGTTATCGCTGTAAACAGAAAACGATATCGGTATAGAGAAAGAAATAATGCATTGCCATTATGACGAACCAAACAACGTTTACTATTTTCATCGTTATAGGGGAATTATCGTTATATAGATAATCGTTATAAAGAGAAACTTTTGTATAAGTACTAACCGTACTAACTAAAATGCATAGTAAAGAGGTAGAGGTAAAACAATACAAGCAACATATTACATTTGACTTTAGTGAGCTTTACGCTTAAAATCGTCCGTCATATTAATTCTAACTATTTTTTTAACTACGTAATCTTAAGCGACTCTCTTAGCTCTCCAAACCCTACGACATAACGATATCAATTAATGTCCTCTGCAAAAACACTTCTACACAAATCTGAACTCGTGTGGACCCAAGCAAATTGTAGGCGAATCACCTTTATATAAACGTTATTCCATATTCCCATTGAAGGCAATGAAAAAACTAACCAGTGACCACATCATTCCATTACTTCAATCTCCTTTAAATCACTGTGCACATCGTCCAGATATTTGAGTTTAGGTCGCCCGGGTTAAAAAAATCAACAGGGTAATTAAAAAGGATCTTTTCTCACACTTTTTTTGAATAAAAAAATCTCCGAGCTACCGGTTTCGGAGTCTACTAAATGCACCCCATTATCAGGCAGAAACTACCAAGCTTAAAATCTAATATATTATTAAAAACTATGCCATTTGTTAAAGTCTTTAGGTAGAGCTTGGTTTGAATGGGTTTAATAGTGCCCTATAGTTGGTTTCAAACGTTAGATTTAGTGTGTTTTTAAATTACAAGCAAGTTTGTCATATTTCGCCCATTCTGTGAATTAACATAAATAAATCCTCCTTTTGCATTTAACAGCAGTTATAACAGCGAGAATCCTCTATACTGCAAGTACCTGCTTAATACTTTCATTTGTTTATTTTTCTCAGCAGTCATCAAACGATTAATAATTTTCTGACGGTATTGAATATTTACTTTTTTTTTCAATTCACTCGTGAATGGTAAACAAAAAAATATGTTAATAAAAACATTTATAGTGTTGATGTTTCAGACTATTTTATGTTAGGCCATTTTGAAAACAATAATTTAAGATGCAAAAATCTTAACCATACAAAAATATTTTTATTAAACCCATTGCCCACAGCCGTGAAGTAAAAAAGGCAACGCCGCAACATATGATTAAAGTAGTCCTATGAAGGAGAAATGGTGGTCCGTTTCGTAACCCGAAATATTTTAAATAATAATTCATGGATCTGTTTTTAACATTGCACAAATGAGAGAAATATGCCATTTTTGCAGATGATTGACACAGATCTTATTGCAAAGCAAGCGGATACTAGTTTCGTACTTCAGGTATCAGTACGGAAGGACCATTTACAATAATTACTATCGCTAAGAATACCTAGTAAATGTTACAGAATTAACGATATTGATTAGGCTGTCATTTAAAAACAGGAGCTGAGTGGCTCCTTAGCTAGTATCTTATCCACGTTAAAGTAAGGAAAGAGTTGGAGGCAGACTAAACCTATATAAACAAATTTGTACCTGTATATACAGTAACTTTTAAATTTTAAGACTACTTAATATCTTTAGACCAATGTCATATGAGTCACTACATTCTTGAATGTTTCAAAAATAAAAATATACACTGTCATTCGTCACTTTTTGATTCCAATCATTTAAAGTAATCTGCATGCTCACAGTGATAGGGCGGAAGGCGGAGAAACCACAACTATTTTTTCTAGCAAATTAAGAATTGGGTTATCTTTGAACCAATTTTCAAAGAGTGGACCTTCCACTTCCTCATGGTAATCTTGGGTATTTTTCTTTAAGATAAAAGTCAGTTCTGCTTAATTAACAAAGCATTTTCACATCCTGCATGTAGGATGGTAAAACGAGGACTACTAACTTCTGATACGCTGTGGGCTACGTTTACCCATGACTTATCTAAATAGACGATGCTGTAACCTTCTTCGCGGTATCGACGAATGAATTGTAGGTAAAGAGGACGCCATGAAATTATCTCCTGGTTCTCAATTAAAATTGACTTTCTACAGCGTTTTATAAACTCAAACTCGATATCACACAACAAACGATATAGTATGCTTCTTGAAAAACAGGGCAAATTCTCTGCAGCGTTTACTATAGCCAAAACAGAGTGGTCCATTTTCCGAAATAATTGGTGTACTATTCTGCAGATACCAATTTTTTCTGTATATTTTTTCATCATATTTATTTTCACGAGATGATAAAATTTTACCGATTTCAGGCTTTTTCTTCGGTTGTTGGAAACCAGCAGGTGATGCATACTCCTGTCGCACTTTGTAAATACTTGTATTAGAAACACCACTCATTCAATAATGATTGGCATGGTGTCCTTAAAAAAATATTTCCAAATCTAGTACATCTTTTAAATTCTTGGTAACTTCTTCAGCACCTGGCAAATGCGTAATTAAGTTTTCTGAACGTGTTATAATATTTCTTGGAGGAATATGTTTCAATCATTTAATAAGTAGTTGTATCTTTACCAAGAAAGAAAGGCCCAGCAGAAACCTCCATTTCAGCACCTTTAGTATCAGAAATTTATTTTTCTGTATTTTTATCCATTTGCTCTGTTATTTTCTTCTTTGTCATCGTCGTACTCAATATTTTCATTCTCATCGTCGTCTAGAAGGCGTCCGTTATACGTTACAAACGTTCTTGTTCTGCCTTATACATATACATTTTAAAATTTACATTACCTGACAAACGTTCAAAATTTCAAAACGACACGGTTGGCGTGCGAAGAATTTGTCCGCAATCACTAATACCTTTACGTCAAAGAACAGGATGCGACTGACACTTCGTGTAAAGAAATCAATTAACAAAAAGAGAAATCAAACGATTTCTACCTTCTTCTTCTTCTTTGTGTGCCGTGCTTGTATTCAAGCGTTGGCTATCGTCATATTGACAAGCTGATGAAATGATTGTCGGTCGGCAGCTAGATGAAACAGTTCCTCGACCGTTCGACCTGTCCATTGTCTAATGTTACGCAGCCAGGACAGTTGTTTTCTTCCGAAACTGGCGCCAAGTAGAAACTTTCTACCTGGCGAAACCGAATTCAAATTTTTACTACTGTGCTTTCTAAAACTTGCAAGGCAAACAGCTTGATAAATAGCAGTGGATATACCATTCTGAGGAGACCTAAAGAGGTCGAAATACGTATAAGCGGCTTGTCGCTGCCCTGTATCGAAACAAAATTCTAATACCGTCATTATGTTTTAAATCAATTAACATTTGTGGGAGGTAGATGAGCGCTTCCGAAATAAACGGTGGGTAGTTTTGAAAAATTGAGAAGTTTAGAACGATGCGGAGATTTTTTTTGCAGCCGTAGAAGTTTAAGAGAAAAATTGTTAGGAAAAAATGTCTTAGTATCAAAAAAAATTTTAAATTCGGTTAACAGTTAACTTAAAAGTTTATTTTCATTATTTTTCATAAATAGCATACGCCAAGAAAATTTCTATAATTTCGGTTCCAAATTAATTAATTTTTGCTTGAAGTAAACATAAAGTTTTCAAATTAACACCATCCTGTTGCTTTCTCGCCACTAGTAAAAATGTAGACGTGCGACGTCGGCAGAGATTAATCATTGCTGTTTTTGCAGCTTTTTTGTTTTTTTCACGCTCAATTTTATATACGAAATCTGAATTGTGGCGTTCACTTCGCGCCTTTCATTGAGATAAACGCTTTTCCGGAGAAAAATATGTGACAGAATATTAGGTTTCATTACTTTGTGAAAATTTATGAAAATTACCTCGTGTTCGCGTGGACTGCAGTGATAATATAACAGACATAAACGGAGTCGAGTAATTTTGACTGCAGGTTACGCCTGGATTTTACGCAAAGTAATTTCAGCTATGTGTTTTATTAATCGTTTTTTATTGTCATTTATTTATCGCCTGAGATAATTTGAACTGTTGTCTGAAATTGTAGTATTTGCTCAATACTATTTGCTTTACTAGTCTGTCCCAGTTATTGATCCATCAATGGACCATATTTAGTATTCAGTACTATATAATATAATTTGTTTTCTGAATGGTATGATGGCGATATTGTTTCAGTAAAAAAAAATTAAAGCAGTGGTAACAATAAATAATGTAAAATATGAGATTTTCAGGTTAGTCCAGGCAGGATCTGTTTTGAATTGGATATTTTCCATAGGAGTCTAGTTTTTTGCTAAACTTCTGGATGTACCTTCTGGTATACGTAATTATTGATAGTTGCAAGCCTTGTAGTTAGTTTTTTATTTAACAAAATCTGAAAAAAATCGAAAATTTTTGCTTTTTGATCCCATATTTTTGCCTATTACTCGAGAGATATTGCTCCCACAAAGAAATTATAGAGGGTAAAAGTTGTGTTTACAAGGTAAACGAAGTTGGGAAAAAGTGCAAAAAATTGAGAATTTCTCAATCTTTTATATATCGCACTAATAATACAATAGTGTCGTAACTCAAAAAAGATGATTTTTCAGAATCAACGAAAAACTCATTTATCATTTCCTATTGCAGTTAAAAAAAATTAATGCGTACTATGTTTCTAATTAATATTAAAGGAAGTTTCTTTGTACTCTTAGCTAAATAAAAATACGGACAGTGAAGTTATTTAAAAATTTTGAGTTAACACTATATTGTTCTAAGCAAAAAGTTCGAAATGAAATATTATTTTTAGTTATGACTTTATTTATGAAATATTTTGTGTTACTACAATTTGATTTACTATTTTTTTGTCTGCGGTTTACGTTAGTTTTTGGACTTAACAACAATTTTGGGAACTAATTCTTGGTATTTGTTAACATTGGATCTAAAGAGATTGTATACACGTTAACAATTACCTAGGACTATTGTTTTTGATATTAATAAATAAATCAAGACTTTTTAATTAAGTTTATATTATAATCAAACAAATTCAGATACCGATAACAAAATACAGTATTCTTGAACATTTTGTACTTTATCTATATATTTAACAAAATAAACCTTCCAGAAAAAGAACACGAAATCTAGTCATATTTAAGTAATTTGTAATCAATTAAAAAGACATACTTAAAAAAAAACAAATTATTTAAACTTAGTTTGAATCACTCTAAAAATAAATTATTACTGATTACAATTCAATACAATTTTAATGTTTAATCGGTCAAAGCCTTATAGCAAGTTTTAAGATAACTTCTGGGTATTACATTTTTGTCAAGTAATTCCTTTAAGTGCCTTTTCTTATTTTGAGTTAAAGGTATTTTGCTTGTGTACTCTCGTGTCAAACCATTAGCAAATAACGAATTCAGTTCAAAACTTTTTGGTAGTCTTCATCTTCGTAAGAGTTTTTATAAAAGAAAGAAAATGGATGTTCGTTTTTAACACGAAACACCTTAATGTCATGCCATTTTATTTTGTCTTTCTCCTCATTTAATGCCATATATTGTTGTGGGACATACAATGGACCAGATGTTACGATACACTTTACTTGCTTCTCTATGACGCTATGCACATTGTCACCCTCGTTTTGACAGTGACCACAAATCAGAAATTTATGGGTTATGCTTTTGACATTCATTTTCTGTACTGCGTTCGCATATGCTGTAAGGACGTATTCATTTTTTTGCTGCCCACAACAATTACTAGAATAAAATATAAAGTCCGGTTCTCTACCAGGATTAGCCTGTATAATTTTTTCTATACATTACAGAGTACAACTCACAATCTCATTCTATGTTTCACTGTTTGCGTCAATTTCTTGTAGTACTTGATGACTCGTAAATGGTGAAGGTATAGGTGGTGGTTGTACTTTTCCAAAGTCACTGTTTTCTATTTGGGCACCAGGTTCATTATTTGTACTCTCCAGTAACAATAACGACGGTGAAGAGATTTCTTGCTCGCAATCCTCAGTATTTGTTGCCATAGCAACAAGTAATCGCCCACGACTTAGGTATTAAACCTAAACATGGATCAAGTAATATTATTAGATTAAGTATAAAGGTAATTTATGCAAGAATATCACAAAGAGTGTAGTAACTCTAAATTTATAAAATAAAGTTGTTGGTAAGCTTTCTAAATAACACTGCTACATATTTTAAATGAGTTATTAAATGTAAATATTTATTGGAATTACTGGTGTAAAGAACTAGAAAAATAACAATGTTATGGTTAGGTTTAAATCAACAAGAATGTAATAACTCAAAATATAGCTATGAAAATTACATACCTGATTCAGCAATACTGTGGAAACTCGAAATGATGAGCAAAGCAATACGTGCGCTCCCGATCACTGTTGGTCGCAACTCGCAACTAAAGATAACGCGATATTGTGAGGAGGGTGACCACAGTCGGTCAGTCATACATACCATCTTATGGTGCCATCTCTTATTCATTTATTGCACTATTAAAACGACAGTTTTATTGACTTATAGGGAATTGAATTTTACGTGTGAATGTAGTGTTATGTCAATTTCGAAACATTTTGAGTTGCGACACTATTGTATTATAAGTGCGATATCTTGTACAGCCTTCATATTCCGCCTAGAACTTTATAATACGATTGAAACGTGTGCTTAATTTACCTAGAATCGATTTAATAGTTTTTGCATAATTATTTTGCAATCTGGTGTGACCAAAATTAGCCCAAAATAATAAAAAATTGACATATAAAGAAAGGCAAGTTTTTAAATGCAATTTCAAAAATTGAAATTGGTCAGCAAGAAGAGCCAAGGGAATTTTTTAAAGTTATAAATAATTTTTTGGCTTATAATAAATAAAATAACTCAGAGAGTTTTACACACTTCAATTTTAAAATTGGTACACTTATAGAACTTTGAAAAGACGCTTCTTAAAAAACAATACATTTGGTTTATGTGTTACCGAGATTGGTTGCCGAGATGGTCGACGCGGCGCGCCGAGCAAAAAGTAAATCGGCTGGTTCATAATCTCAACGCGCTCCAAAAATTGGATTTTGCTCGTCTTTCTGCCATTTGATTTTGATGGTTTTTTAATCGATGTCTCGGATGACAAGGATTTCAAATATCTAACAATAAAATACTGAAAGCTTTTGTTTACAAAACTTCCACAAAATTTATTTTAAATTATTATTACTACAGCTGTTGAATGATTATGGTATAGAAGGTGAAGTACGTACGTTGAGTCTGTTTTTCTATTATTGAAAGCTCTTTTATGCTCTTCTATTGGTTTGATAAAAGTTCTATCAGTTTGACCGATGTAAATTTTTGGAGAGTCGCCACATTTAAGTTTGTATACACCGCTGTGTAATTGCTTTTTTTTTGCTCTTCTTGTTATATATTTGCTTAAGTTGTTGTTTGTTCTAAAAGCTGGTGTTATTCCTTTTTTTATGTGTTTGGCTATTTTTGTTGATATTTTGCCTGTATAGGCAATATATCAACTTTAAGATTTATATCTCTGCAGCTCTGAAACAATGGAAAAGGAAAGTCAAAGGAATGGGTATACAATTGAACGATCAGGATTACATATATACTTTACAGTTTGCAGATGATCAGGTGGTGATCTCAAATGACAAAGATGACATGGAATACATGCTTAGAAAACTAATTGAAGAATACCAGAAATGGGGATTAAATATCAATTTAGAAAAGACAAAATACCTCTCAATTGGAGCTGAAGCAGAACAACTTGATATCGATGACAATCAAAAAATAAATCCATGCAACGAATATAAATACCTGGGCGTCATCTTCGACCGTAGTGGAAAAGACGAACGAGAAATAGAACATCGAATTGTACAAGCACGAAGAGCTATAGCATGTTTGAACGGAATTCTATGGAGTAAAGAAATATCAAAGAAAAGAAAATGGAACATCTATGAGACAATGGTTAAAACTAGCCTACTTTATGGAGCTGAGACATGGAGAATAACCGAAAAATATAAGAAAAAGGTCGAAGCCACGGAAATGAATGCCATCAGAACATCGATGAGAATATCAAGAGCCGACAGAATACGAAATGAAGTGATAAAACAACAAATGGGTATAGAGGGCACTATAGTTGAGGATATTGAGAGAAAACAGCTCATATGGTATGGGCATGTGAGCCGAATGGGGGACGAAAGATTGCCTAAAAAAACGATGATGTGGCAACCCCCAGAGAAGAGGAAACGAGGAAGACCACCACAGAGCTGGAACCTGGGAGTTAGGAAAGCGATTAGCGCTCGAAATCTGGACGAAAACCTAACTCAAGACAGAATACAGTGGCGTTTGGGAGTCGGACAACGTCGTAAGACGTTATAAAAAACCGAATATATATATATATATATATATATATATATATATATATATATATATATATTGCCTGTATATGTAATCGAGCAGAAGGTACGATGTGTTTTCTCTGGTAGTGGAAATACTAATTTTAGGGCTTTCTTATGTAGTTTTTGATTTAAAATTTTGTTTATTGTGTGTTCGTACCCATTATTTACTGATATTTGCTTAACGATATTCAGTTCTATCTGGAAGTTATTTTTTGACATGGGAATTTCTATCAGTCTGTAATTAATGTAACATGCTATGGTAAGCAGCCAATTTATGTTGTGTACAATGGGATGATGAATTGTGTATAGTCGTGTCAGTATGAATAGGTTTATGAAATACGAAGAACTCATGTTTGTTTTTAAGTCTACAAAATTTTAAATCTAGAAAATTTATGGATTGATTCTATTCTGTTTCTATTGTGAATTCAATATAACTATGGAGTAAATTAATATACGATAAGAATTGGTCAAGTTGTCTGTTCTTCTTCTTTTTCTTAGCCTTCTGTCGTCCATATTATTTGGACATAGGCCTCTCCCAACTCCTTCCATCGGTCTTTATCCTGAACAACATATTTCCAATTTGTTCCCTCTATTCTTTTAATATCATCAACCCATCTCATCTGTGGTCTTCCTCTTGGTCGTTTACTTTCGTAAGGTTTCCAATATTGTATTGTAATATTCCAACGTTGGTCTTTTTGTCTAGCAGTGTGGCCCGTAAAGCTCCATTTAAGTTTGGCAATTTTTGTTGCTATGTCTTCGACTTTTGTTTTGGATCTTACCCAGTCGTTCCTCTTTTTATCTGACAGCCGTATACCTAACATTTCTCTTTCCATTGTCCTTTCTGTTGTGGCTAGTTTATTCATGTTTGCCTTGGTTAGGGTCCAGATTTGACATCCAAATGTCATGATAGGAAGGATGCATTGGTTGAACACTTTGCTCCTCAAGTATTGGGGTATTTTGCGATTCTTAAGTATCCAACTAAGTTTTCCAAATCCTGCTCACGCTAGTCTTGCTCTTCTAGTAATTTCCGCACTTTGGTTCTCTTTGTCAATTCTCAGGATTTGGCCTAGGTAGATATATTCCTGGATTTGTCCTATCTCACTGCCATTTATAGTTATACGTCTGAGGTCATCTGTGTTTGTCATTATTTTTGTTTTTTTATATTCATTTTTAGGCCGACGTATTAGGAGCTGACTGCTAGTTCCCCCATCATAATTTGCAGTTCCTTAAATGTGCTCGCCATAATCACTATGTCGTCAGCGAATCTGAGGTGGCTTAACTTGTTGCCATTAACGTTAATTCCATAGGTTGATCAATTTGTAGTTTTGAAGACGTCTTTTAGGGCTATCATAGTTGCAAATTCATATATATTATGTATTAGTTGCCTATATCTCGAATCTTTTCTACAATTATTAATAGCTTGTTCTATTCATTTGCCTTCTCTATCAATGTTCTCATTGTCAGCAGATGGTCTGATGTACTATATCCTTTGCGGAAGCCAGCCTGTTTAACCGGTTGATTTTGTAGGTTAACCGGTTGTTAATAATATTGTCATAAATAGTTTATATACTTGACTGAGCAATGATATAGGTCTATAATTCTGTAGATCACATTTGTCCCCTTTTTTGAGTAAGAGTATTACTAGACTCTCGTTCCAGTCTTTAGGGATATTGGTAGTATGGAGACATCTATTAAATAGCTCTGTTAGCACAGGGATTGTTACTGTCTTGCTTGTTTTCAAGAGCTCGGCAATTATACCGTCGTGTCCTGGAGCTTTATTATTTTTTAGCTCTTTTAGCTTTTTCTATTTCGAATCCCTTTATATTTGGTACTACTACCAAAGTTGTCTGTTAGTTCATGTAAAACATACCAGTACATCGTCTACGTATCTCCACCAATACAAAAACTGTTTGAATATATGTTTTGAAATCTTTGTTTCTAGATGGTCCATAAAAATATCTGATAACAATGGGCTTAGAGGATTACCCATTATAAGTCCTGCACTGTTATATTGTTCACACACACTTATAAAGTTAGTTTTTGTTTTTAAACTTACAAATTACGCAATGAAGTGAATTATTTACTTTTAGTAAACATATATATTGTGTAACCATTGTATTTTTTTGTCGATTTTATGCATGTTCTTACGAGACGCATCACGCACAATTTTTTATATAAAAAGAAAGACAATGCTATTTGTTTAAAAACGATATTTCGGCAAACAATAAACTAAATGCATTGTATTTTTTTAAAGAAGCCTATTTCAAAATTCTATAAGTATTCAAAGTATGAAATTGGCATGTGTGAAACTAGCTTAGTTATTTTGTTTATTTATAACACACAAAATTTTTTATATCTGAAAAATTTCCCATGCTCTTCTAGTTAACCGATTTCAATTTTTCGATCGAAGTATTTTTTATATGCTTTTTTATATTTTGAACCCAGCATAATTGTGCAAATTTGCAATTTTTTGCCGATCATCGATTGCAAAATTATTATCCAAAAACTATTAAACCGATCCTAACGAAATTGAGCACATATTTTATTCGTGTTATAAAGTTTTTCTAGGCGAAATATAAAAGCTGTAAGTTATGTTGAAGAGGCCGAAAAACTTTAAAGGATAAATTTTTTCCACCTTTTACTTTTTTAAGAAACGAAACTTTTACTTTTTATATTTTTTTTGTAGGACATTATCTCTCAAGTTATATGCGAAACTTATATTGGCGCAAACTGCAAAAATTTTTCCATTTTTTCAGATTTTGTTAAAGCATACGGTTTGCGACTGGCGCATATCGTGATTTTTGATACAAGGTACATCCTGAAGTGACCTAATATACCAATAATGTGTGTGACTGAACCATGTGATTGTATTTCCGTGTATTGTTTGATTTTATTTTCAGCATGATAAATATGTTACCGGCCAAATGTGTAGTTCCAGCGGGGCATACCTGTTCTTTTTGAGAGTAGCATATTCCTAGGAAACTTCGGCGACAACCATCCTCATAATATTCTTATATTAATCTTATGCTTGGACTATGTGTACCAATTGGCCTTCTGTTAAATCTATTGACTGTCGCAAATTTCATAACCAGGAGAGTTTTTACGTACTACCTATTTCATTTTTTAATTCTACAGTGGTAGTTCAGTCGGTTTGGACAAAAAAAAGTCTTCAACTTGGTTTAAAAAACATTACATGACGAGCTGCCTTAAATTTTAATGATTTAACCTTTATGGAAGGGGTCAAGTAGTGTAAATTCAAAATCGCGACTGAATCCAACCGTTGCATTAGCCGCCATTTTGAATTTAAAGGAGAACTTTTTTGCTTAATATCTCTGCCCTTTTCTACTTTTCGACAAAAAATTGTAGTTACTGAAATTGTTGCACATGCGATTTCCTACAATTTCTTTTTTACAAATTTTTTCGTACGGTCGATATTTTTCGAGTTAATGGGAAAATAATAAAAAGGGGGAAGCATAGAAGCATATTTATCGAATTATCTTGTTTATTCTTAACTTAACGACAATAATGTACATAAACAAAAATGGTGATAACTATATTTTATACAGTTTTGATCTCGCATATTTTTTGGCATAAATCAATATTTGTGATCGTACGTATGCGGTACAGGCGCGAGCATTAGACATTGCGGGAATTGGTTATATAAGAAAAACAGGAAATCAAAACATCAAAATAAACTTATTTTAAAATAAAATTGTAGCTTGTTTTCGATAAAAATAGTAAATTGCATTGCTGGTAGAGAAATAAAAGAGAATACAGTAAAAGTATGTGATAAAATAATGTCATCGAAATTTGTACTTGATAAAGAAGTATTGTATGTCTGTGACTGTCTCTGTCTGTAGTATTATCTTATAATACTCTATCTGAAGTAATAAAATGGACAATAAAAATTGATCATTTCTAGAATTTCTTTGAGATGTGGTGCTACAGAAAAATCCTCAGAATATCGTGGACTGAAAAGTATCTAATATAGAGGTGTTACAAAGAATGAAGAAATAATGTGAAGTCATAAAAACTGTTAAAATTAGAAAGATTCAATATCTGGGTCATATAATGAGGGGCGAGAAGTACGTATTACTTAGATTATTTAGCAAGGGAAAATACAAGGAAAGAGAAACCTAGGACGACGCAATATCCTGGCTAAGAAATTTGAGTGAGTGGTTCGGTTGCAGCTCATTAGAATTATTCAGAAAAGGAACCTGAAGAAGGATTAATTTGGCGAAATACTTGTAAATTATCCACCAGAGCAGAGATAGTCATAATAGAATGCGATGATAATTTTAAGTTAGTATTGAAAGGCTAAGCTTTGTAAAACAAAAAGAGAAATCAAACGATTTCTACTTGGCGAAACCGAATTCAAATCTTAACCACTGTGTTTCCTAAAATTTGCGAAACAAACAGCTGGATGAATTACTCGGCAAGGGAATCTAAAATTGCATTCCACAAGCCGTCCATCCTAGTCAAAATTCGTAGTGAATTCAGTTTCTCGTACTTCCAACGAAGTAAATAACAAAACAGAATGACGGTATTAGATTTTTGTTTTGATAAAGTGCAGCAACAACCGTTGATACGTATTTCGACCTCCTTAAGTCTCTTCAGAACGGTATAGCCACTGCTTCTCTGTGTTTAGAGCAGTGGCTATACCGTTCTGAAGAGACTTAAGGAGGTCGAAATACGTATCAACGGTTGTTGCTGCACTTTATCAAAACAAAAATCTAATACCGTCATTCTGCTAAGCTTTGTATCTAGAAGTAATGCCAAAATAGAATATTTCATGAAATCTAAAGAGTATATACGTGAATATAATCACGAGAAGTCAGTAGGACTATAATTTAGCGACATTAGTTTCTTCTACTGAACATTGAAATATGGATCGAAATCAAACAAAAATATCGAGGAGGACAATAAAAAAACAATACCGAAAACTAATATTAAAAGACGAAAAACATGGATAATTTTGGACAAAAATAGTGAAAATATTTACCTGGGACATAAAAGGAAATCATAATACAATGTTGACAAATATTTTAGGTCTACCAGGTATATGAATAAATAAGTCTCTTGTTTTTGTAACGCTGTAACCTTTGAAGGTGGTTTTTTATTCTTTTACTTTTGCAACAATATTTTTTAATATACATCCGGCTATTGATTTTTTATATTTTAGTAATATAATTTTTTCATTAAAAAATGTTTTCCAATTTTGTTCGAAACGTCTATGGTGTTAAAGATGGCAATGCTTATAACTTAATTTGTTTCGGAAGTGTTTAAGAAGTTGCTACCCTCAAACCGGTCATGAAAATATCACTTTTTTCTTATTTCCTCCACAAACTTTGTGTAGTGGTAAACTAAGTACTGAAATATATCTTGTAAGAAGAACGCCCTCACGAAGCCGAGATACGTCTCAAAGATTTTATTAAGGATATTTATCTCGAGTAGTTTGCGAGACAGAGAGTCTTAAATAAACACATCAGATTTTATTTCATTTTAAAGATGGAACAGTCCTTAAAAATAGAGATAAATGTGATCTTAAAGTCTTAAAAAATTTTACAGCAACAAGTTTTAAAAATCTTACCTTTTATTAAGTAATAAACTTAGACAAAAGAAAGCTCAAGACAAAAGTAGATAAGAATACAAACAAAATCAGAATTTAATATGACTAAATTCATAATAGGAAAATAAACCAAAAAGAGAATAAATCTATGAATTCTAGTAATATAAGGAACATATTGAAGGTCGTAATCACGAAGTGACAGAGAAAATGGGCTATAAAATAAACTCAAACAACACTAAATTTTCAGTCCTTAGTCGTAACCCATATGACAACCTTCTTCTTCTTCTTCTTCTTCTTTCAGTACATTACCCGATTATCGAACGTTGGCGATCATATGGGCAATAATAACGTTGTTTACGGCGGCTCTAAATAAATTAGCGGTGGTCTCTTGATACCACTCTCGGAGATTTTGGAGCCAGGATGTTCTTCTTCGGCCTGGGCCTCTCCTTCCGGCGATCTTACCCTGTGTTATGAGGTGTAGAAGGTTATACCTCTCTGGATGTCTCATTACATGACCGAAATATTGTAACTTTCGAATTTTTATCATTTTTGTTATTTCTGTGCTCTTTTTCATTCGATGTAAAACTATTTCATTTCTTATTCGATCAACCCAACTTATCCGCAATACTCTTCGATAAATTCACATCTCAAAGGACCCCAATTTTTTCATTAATGTCTCTGTAAGGGTCCAGCCCTCCATAAAATACAGCAATGTGGAGAATATGTAGCAGCGTATTATTCTGATTTTAAGATTTTAATTTATAGAAGGCGGCTCTGGCTTTTTCAATGCGTATTTATATTTCTTTATTTATATCCCAGTTATCGTTAACGTTTGCGCTCAAGTAGGTAATATTGTGGACTCTTTCTAACTCTATTCCATACGCTCTGATGTTCGTTGGTTGTAACTCCGTTTTGCTGACAACCAAGTTTTGTCTTAGAAGTATTAAGTTTTAGCCCATATTCATCACATGCTTCGGTTACCCTGTTAATAAGTCGTGGTACTGATGATCGCTGCTGCCTTTCACCACATATAGTGATTCTTTATAATCCCTAAAATCAAGGGATTGCCACTTCCGCCATCCACACCGTACCAAAGGAATTCTTCCCCGCCGTGGCTGCCGTTATGGACTTCCATGACCCTAAATAAGGGACCCTAAGCAGGTACTAGTTTCCCGGGTTAGGAAACACCTGGAATATGCGGAGGGCAGAGATTGATTCATTTTCCCTGATAGGACTATCCAGAGAAGTGCCTACCCGCTACCATATCTAGATGTAGAGCTTTAATTGAATGAAATTAAAGTGGAAAAAGTACATAAAATTACATATTTTGGAACTGTTATAACGGACCAACTAGATCCAGACATAGAAATAAAATGCAGAATAGCAATCACTAAAACTGTTTTCATTAAAATAGACATTTATTTACAATAATCATTTCAGTTTTGAACTAAGACAAAGAAGGGTTAGTTAAGTTCTATATATGGTCTGTACTTTTGTATAGAAAAGAAGTGTGGACACTAAATCGATATAGAATATTACATCTGATCCTTAAACGCAAAACAGTGGAGGTATTGGAAGAAAACAGGTTTTTGGTTAAAAAAGATTCGTGAGCGGACTCAGATTTCAATTGCAATACAATTATTTCATATGGAAGAAGATCAAGAAGCCTTCGCAATGGTGATCACCAATGTCGGATAATATGGTACGTGAAGAAGAAAAAAGGAACATATGAATGTGTATGTTTTAATAAAATAAATGAATATACAAAGTATACTACGTGCCATTTTGCTCTATACAAAAAGTAAAACAAACGACAAGTTTAAGCAAAGAAAAAAGAAAGAGGTAGTGGTACCTATATTCACAAAAAGTATTTATAAATTAATAACAACTGAATAAAAACAAAAGGTTCTTTTATTAAAGCTCTCATCCTGTATAACTTACATTACATAAGGGCCATACATATTTTGCTCAGCTTCCGAAAAATTACTCTCCAGGAAGTTGAGCTAAAGATGTTTTTGAATCATATATTACCAGAGGAATGTTGTACATTACTGGTGAACTTCCTTGGAGTCAGGAAAAAGCTAAATGTTAAGTCTCTGGAACAACTTTGTTCATCTACACTGGTTTGCAGTTTTCCGAAACACCTTTTATATATGAAATGTTAGTTCCATATGTCACAAATGTGTTTAAATGGAAGATGAATGTCAAGAGTAAGTATTGCGATATATTTTTATTTTAAATTTACAAAATTTTCTATATTTTGGCAATTTTAGCCTTTCAAAAAGAAAGCAGCTTCAAAGAAAGCCTTTTCCCCCTAGCGTCCCTTTTCCGCCAATGAAAATTAAACAAAATAAAAAATTCTTGCTTTGAAATTTTAAATGGACCAATCGAAAATAGTAACACTTTTGACATTTAGAATAAATCTACTTTTGATATAAAATTTCGAAATACATATATGCCTAAATTGTGTTTTAATGTTATTATTTGAGTAAAATTAAATATTGGAATTTTATTTAATAAATTCTCTACATTAATTTTCTATATGTCTCATTTTTGAGGATGCTTTCTTTAAAATTTTACAGACGTTTAAAGTTCATCATTTCACCAAAATTTATATTTTTTATTCATACTTCTGCAATTTAAAATTCAGATATTTAAACAATTAGTATAAATTGAGTATTAAAATAACTTTTACGTTGTTTATAAAGATTTTACCAATTGATTTTGCATTAATTATTTACCTGAAACTTTATTTTTAAAAGTTCAAACTTGTATATACTTTTTAACATTAACCCAAAATTATGACTTTAACAAATCATTTGATGATGCTTTCTTAAATTTTATCTAATTATTTCTAATTTGAATCTAACTATTGTTTTTATTATAAGATTGAAGTCTGGTATAACTTAATTTTATATATTTACAAACTAAATTCAAAAATATAGGATGTATACTGCCAATGAAAATGTCTCTCCAAACTACATAAAGAAACTTTGAATGTTTGAACAATCATCTTTCAAAGATATAACTTTTATGCATTAAATTGAAAAGAAACTTCTTGATATTGCTCAAATTTTAAATAAAGATACATATTCATCTTTTTAAATCATGATATGTCTTGAACACCAACAATTATTAAGATATTTTTATATATCTCAGAGTTTGCAATTGTTTTAAAAGAATTCCTGATTTCCTGACTGCTTAAAATATTTGGAAAATACTTTTTGAAGTAATATCTTGACAAACATTATAGATCGCATCTTCATTATATTTCATGATAATTGTTTTGCTACCTTTTTGAGACTAGATCTCGTGTTCGCGCTTCCAGTTTACCCAAAAACTTCTGAGATATTCCCTGTAATACTTATTAACGCGTAAGTTGTAATCTTCGCAGTAAATTTATACCAACTACTCAAAATGCTATCAAACTCTTTAACCTCATATCTGCATCAATTTTAAAAAATTCGTCATATATAAGCTTCGAGCGGATAACCGCTAGTTTTCTCCACCATTTATAAATCTTAATTGAGTTTATCATTAGATCTTTTCCTTTGGTTTCTTTATAGTCTAGTAAACGTATGCCTACTAAAGAAAGATCGTTTAGCTTATTAGAATTCCTTTTATTTGTTTGTAGATAATACATCAAATCTGTCATAGCGTCTTGTCGTACAGATATCAGAAGAGTAAATAGAAGATCCAAATCGATGAATTTAACAGAAATAACTGCGTACATAATTTGCGGGAGAAATCATGTCCGAATTGTAGTATGTCCGGGCTTTATGATCGCTTTTTCTGTCACCGGTTGTAAATACAAAATATTTGAACGTCCTTAACAAGAAAAACGCTATGAGATGTTGGCCTTCTCTACAAAAAAAAATCGATCGCCGATGTAACTTTTGATATTTCATAAACCAATGGCTCCGTTCGTATATGACTTCTTGTTTATTGTAAACACATAAGCTTCAGAACAGTTTCTCATTGTAGATAGAACAGTGGTGCTCGCTAGATTCTCTTCTGGATAATACACATTTTTATAAAGCCTATCATGCAAAGTACTATCTTGCCACGTCAGGTAGTAACAACTATTGATCCAGTACTATATTGTATTAATTTTTAAGAGGTCAGAAGGATGCGCTTTCTACAACTGAGTTTGTGGTATTAGCTTTTCGGCTAATTTTAAGCTATTCACAAAAATATCATTCTACAAGGGTCATCTTCTTACTTCAAATTGTTAAATGTCGGTAAAGTGTGATCGCAATCATTTTATAACCGAGAAGTATCGAATTCGGGTAAATTCTGGGATCCCAAATATTTTAGAGCAGAGTTTCCCAAACTTATCTAAACCACGACCATTTTTTGCTAAAAGATTTGTTCGCGACCCCCCAATTTCCCCCCACTCATTTATTTAATATTATTTGACAGAAATAGCGTGCCTAATTTACAATTATCTGATGGTTTCTCAAATTTAATTTTACTTTACTGTTTAAGTTTAAATCAAAAACAATTATTTTATTTTAATACAATTATTGCGATCTGTCCCACTAGTTATTAGTAGTAGGTACTTCTGCCAGAATAGCATTTACAATAAAAATAAATAATAAGAAGTCGACTGCACATTGTACACCGCGACATATTAGCTTGTGTCTACATCGCAAAACTCTTCCATGATAATCGCGAAAGCACTCGCTCTTAGATGGCACTCTGGAACGTTCCCGTAGCCTCATTTTGGCTTTATATAAGCGGCGATGCCCAACGAAACCTCTGTTTGAATCCAAACAGCCTATGGTGGCGAACGCGGTTTTGAGTAATGAGTAAATATTTTACGACTTACGTATTCCCGTTTACGTATTTACGTCTACGATAAATTATAAATTATGGATAAGTTTTTAAAAAGAAGTGCAGAACCATCTACGTCTGAAAGTGGCAGTAGCAGCAATAAAAAGAAAAACAGATTCTAAATTGATGAATATCTTAAATATGGTTTTACCGTTATTTCCAATAAACCACAATGTGTTATTTGTAGACAAGTCTTGTCAAAAGAAAGCATGAAGCCATCAAAGTTACTTCGACATTTAAATAGCAAACATCCAGATAAAAAAGACAAGCCCGTAGAATTCTTTGAAAGAAAGCTGAACGTCCTTCACAAACAGCAAGACAGTTTTCCCTTGGCAACCACTACTAATGAAAAAACATTATTAGCAAGTTACAAAGTTGCTTATCGTGTTGCCAAAACTAGTAATCCGCACACAATTGCTGAAAATCTGATTTTTCCAGCAGCTGTTGAAATGGTACATATTATAATGTGTGAGGAAAGAGAGGCTGCAAAATTAAATACAATACCTCTGTCAAATAATACTATCCAAAGAAGAATTAGTGATATGGCAAAAGATATTCAAGCGCAAGTTGTGGAAAATCTTAATAAATGCACGTACTTCTCTCTTCAAATGGACGAATCCACAGATATATCTAACTGTGACCAATTCATTACGTTTGTAAGATATGATACAAATAATGGCATTCAAGAAGATATTTTATTTTGTTCCCCATTGGAGACCAATACCACTGGAAAATGTTTACTCGACACTTTTGTGAAACGTACAAGTAAATATGATATTGAGTGGGGTAAATGTAGTGCTATATGCACAGATGGCGCTAAAGCTATGACAGGACATAAATCTGGTCTTGTCGTCAAATTACAAGAAATAATGCCAAATGGAGACATTGTTTTTTACATCGAGAAGCTCTTGCGTCCAAAGCTTTACCTCCTGAAATGGACTTTGTTATGAAAACCATCATTAAAGTTGTAAATTCCATTAAAGAAAAAGCTTTGCAGACCCGTATTTTTAGAAAAATTTGCAAAGACATTGGTGCTTTATTTGAAAATCTTCTCTATCACACCGAAGTAGGATGGCTTTCAAGGGGCAACGTCTTATAAAGAGTATTTCACTTAAGAGCAGAGCTTTTAATGTATTTGAAAGATGAGAAGTCCCCATATGAAAATCAATTTTCCGATCCTATTTGGCTTCTGAAACTAGGTTTCCTTGCTGATATTTTCGGGCAATTAAATATTTTGAACAGTAATTTACAAGGTCGCGACATTAATATAATTACAGCCACAGATAAAATTAAGGCGTTTCTAAGAAAAATCGATTTATGGTCACTCATGGTACCTCACTTGGCAAAAAACAACTCGATTCATTCCAGTGCCTTCAAAAAATTATGGAAAATGTATCCAATTACAGTGCTACAAATTTTGAACAAGGTTTTGCTGACATGCATGTTACTTTGCTCAATTTAAAACAACAGCTCTGTGATTATTTCCCCGAAGAAATTCAAAACAGTTACGACAGTTGCAGATGGATACTAAATCCGTTTTTAGCCGATTCCTTTCAGCATGTTGAAATACTAATAAACATGAAAGAAAAACTTATTGAAATATCAAGTGATGGAATGTTGAAGCTCCAATTTTTTTCCCAGAACTCGGACCAATTTTGGACCGAAAAATGCAGGAATACCCCCAGTTGGCGAGTGAAGCTGTAAAATGTTTGGTTCCATTTGTAACATCATATTTGTGTGAGTTAAGTTTCTCGTCTATGACTGCCATTAAAACAAGAGTTAAAAATCGTCTCGTACTTGAAAATGATATAATTGTGTGTGTCTCAAATACACAGCCTAGATTTGAAAGATTAGTTTCACAGAAACATTCGCATAGCTCTCAATAAGATTATACTATTCGACTTTGTTTTACTCTTTTATTTTTACGAACTTTAATATTTAGTTTTATATTTCGTCTGATAAGTAATTGTTTATTTCTATTTACGGCGTTGTTAAAATAAAAATACATGATCTAACAAAGTGGTGCTTTTGTCTTATTTTGGAAATGTTCGGCGACCCCCCTAGTACCTCATGGCGACCCCCTAGGGGGTCGCGACCCCCACTTTGGGAAACACTGTTTTAGAATAATAGGAGATAGTTAAAAAAAATACTTTTTTAATTCTCATAGTACCAGAGGATTTACCATATTCCATACTGTTTAATAATATCCTACACGTGATTATAATGATTGGCTCTAGTCAATACTGAATTGTTTTAAAATTACTGAAATTTAATTTTTGTTAATTTCTTTAAAAATATTACCAATAATTACCTTTTGTATAAATAACCTAATTATTGCTCTAAGTAGGGTTACCCACGAGATATTTGTATTGCACATAGTACTCTAATTATGATTCTGCTCGATGACTCGATGACTCGATGAGTATAAAAGATGCAATTGTGAACACCAAAAATCCGATTCAATAAAAGAAGCAAAACTATCAAGGAAAGTTAAATTGAGTTGATAAATTGCAGTGGTGTTATATATTGGAAACTTGACTTTTATCTACAAATGAGATTCCAGATCCTAAGTCTTACTTTTTCTTTTTGTAAGACAAACTTCTTACTATAATTAGTTTTCTTCTCTTTATTTGTGTAACTATAATGAATGTACATACACTTACACATATTGTTTAAAACATTAAAACTTTTGAATATGATAATGAAAATTAAACCGTTTGAAACTCGTACAACTCCATTTATAATCATGTCGTTGTTGTTACAGTCGCAGTCAAGGAGCTGCAGGCGGCATTCCTCATAGCACCATTCCCACTTTGGGCCGTCAAAACTCGTTGACAAGTCAAGACATTACCACCAAGTTTAACTCTCTGCCCCGAGACACTAGAGCGGCGACAAGGTATATATAACACGCTATTAATTTAATTTTAATTAAGAATATTGTTAGAATATGTCAACTCGTTTAACTTGCAGTGTTGAACTATTTTATATAGTTCAGGAGCATTTTAATTTAATAATTCACGTTCGTTAATTATCCATATTCAGTGCACGGAATAATTGCTGTCTTCACTATTAACCCTTAACTGTGCTGGTGAAATAATGCACATAGTTGCTGGCAGGGTCCTCAAAGGCCCCAAATTTTTTAACAGTAAAAATACAGTTCTCAAAAATTATAATTTTATTCATAAGTAAGAGTAAGAACAGTACTTTCCTTTTATAATATACTAATCATAAACAATTTTCAATTATATTGGCAGTGTGATCTAGAGATAGGACGTCTGAGGTGGATAGTGGACGTCAAGGTTCCTTGATACCATCGATGAAGACATAAGAAATATGGGAATACGTGCTTGGCGGAGAAAGGTGATGGATAGGGATAACTGGAGAGAAATTTTTAAGGAGGCTAGCACCCACGCAGGGTTGTAAAGCCAGAATAATAATGATGATCTGGGCAAATATATTTCTTGCATCTTTTACACACTGTTTTACCTTTTCTAACCTTACTTCCAGGGCAGAAAGAACAACAAGATTTTCGGATTGGTTACTCATTCTGAAATGTCATCGGTATTTTCTGGC
Organism: Diabrotica undecimpunctata; assembly: GCF_040954645.1. NCBI lineage: Eukaryota > Metazoa > Arthropoda > Insecta > Coleoptera > Chrysomelidae > Diabrotica > Diabrotica undecimpunctata. The sequence goes on along the minus strand of NC_092804.1, from coordinate 48,490,068 downwards.
CCAATTATTATCTAATGATGCCTTAAAGTTCACGTGGTAACCTGTCCAGTTTCCTTTGTCACGAATGAAGTATCACCAGTGATTTTTCTAGTGTAAGAAGACGATTTATTCTCCTCTATTCTTTGTCAATTTGACATTTTAGCAATATCTGGCTGTTAGCGACAGCTTTATTTAGAATTTGCTAAAAAATCACCATTATCCAGCGCCTTGTTCGCGGTTTAACAGAATGATTAGTACAAAATTAATGTAATATTCTGATTCAATTTTTGCATTAGTCTGTGTGAGAATGATTTGCAGCATTGCATCGGTCACGAACAAATTGCATGCTTGCAAAAAGTTATTATGATCTATATTTCTTGCTAGTCCTTTTGGCCCCGGTAAATGAACTACCAAATTATACTTACGCGTACGGATGTTTCTGTCAGACTGTTTATGCCATTTATAATTACGGTTTTTGCCGTAGAAAAAATTATTTTTATTTTGATCCAATTTGTTTTGGACATCAGAGTCTCCTAAATATCCTTCTTTTTCGTCACATTATACTTCACATTTTGTTTGTTTGTTTTTTAAAATAAGAAATTGTAACTCCACTTAACATGGTAATATGTTTGTTTTTTTCTTCGAAGACTTATTTACATACGATTTCAATCTAATGGCCGCAATCTCAAATTTGAACGTTAAATCTTTGCTTATATATTATAATGTAACTCATCATAAACTTTTAAGCAATCACTGATGATTGTATGAAGCATACCGAAATATATTTGATTACTGAAAAAAAGAGTAGGTACTCTTGGCTTTATCAATTCAGCTGCATATCCAATAACCCCTTCTTTTGTATCTAACTGATTAGCTGTGATCATAAGTGCATTATATATATATATATATATATATATATATATATATATATATATATATATATATATATATATATATATATATATATATAAAGGTAAACGGTATCGGCATAGCTCGCAACAAAGGAAAAGAATATAATAAAATATGTGTATAAGATGGATATATGTGTATATATCTGAAGACGACCAATAGTCAGAAATACGTATATATGGTTGCCTTCCATCTTATACATATATTTTATTATATTTTTTTTCTTTGTTGGAAGCTATGCCTATGTTACGTGTTCTATACTCTTCTTTATGGCTTGGAAGCGTGGACACTAAAACAAGTCCATCTGAATCAGTTGGCCGCCTTTGAATTTTGGTGTTACAGAAGAATCCTATGAATATCATGGATTCAAAGAATGTCAAACGTGGAAGTAACTAGAAGGATAGGAAATGAGGCGGAAATAATATTAGCTATCAAAAGAAGAAAACTTAAGTACTTAGGACATGTGATGAGAGGGCAAAAATACGCAATATTACAACTTATTATGCAAGACAAAATCCGAGACAAGCGAAATGTGGGAAGACGAAGAATATCCTGGCTTAAGAACTTAAGGGAATGGTTTGAGTGCAGTAGTGCAGAAATTTTTAGAGCGGCAGTCAACAGAGTCCGCATAGCCATGATGATTTCCAACCTTCGATAGAAGATGGAACTTAAAGAAGAAGTTGCCTATACCGTTTACCTTAAAAATGTTAAATTTTTTTGAGAATGTCAATATTGGGACGCCAAAATATGCAAAAAGTTTACCTCTTTTATTCTCGGTTTTTCTCTAAAACTCCCTCCTGTAGAGGGGTGAGTTGAAAGGTAAAAATCGGTTTACTAAGAATCTGTACCATGTATATATAGTAAAATAACCATGTGAATAATTATACATTAGTTAATAACGTAACCTTTGTCTCTAACCCAATTGTTTAAATTCCTTTCTTACCGTGGCCTAGTGTTGTATGTAAAAAAATGCCTTGATGGGCCCCTAGGCGAGAAGAGAGTGACCCTGTTTACCTGTTTTGTATATTTATTTTAATATAAACTCAGACAATCTTTTTTTTACCATGTTGAGTCTGGCTGAATGACTAAAAGTCTATGCCAAAAAAAAAAAAAAAAAAAAAAAGAATCTGTACGCTATAGAAAAAAAAGTTTCAAATAAAAAATGTAGCTAAGATAATTCTAAACAAAAATGTTTATAAGCACTGTTTGTATAGAATTAACCGTTCTCTCACACACAAAGCTTGAAGTGACTGGCGATTCGGATCGGAGTGTCTTATTGGCCAAAATCAAAATGCGTTTTAAAGGTGAAGTGTGCAGCTTTTATATGCAATTTTTATATTTTGCCGCAAATGAATTCAGTTTTTATAGAGGTGTTAAATATATAAATGTTTTTTTATATAAAGAATTTTTATTTAAAAAAAATTATATAAAGCGATTTTTGCTATTTTTTATTATTCTCATAAGATCAATAAAATTTATTACTTTCACGATATCTCATTTTCAATCACTATAGAATTTCTATTTCTAGAGCCTAGTCTTTAAAATATATAGCATAAAATTTCGGATCTGAAATTTAGCAAAAAATGTGAGGCATTTGAAATTGCCTATAAAACGCTTAATTTAAACTTTCACTTTTACAAATAATCTAAAATATTTAAAACTGCTTCTTTGAAATTACGCAAGTACGTTATTTAAAACAACATGACCTAGTCTACAAATTTCGTTTAATACGGTCTTCGTAGAGGCATTTACCGTGACATGCGATTGTTTAAACTCAAAAGCAAAATGTTATTATATAGGTTTATGTTATCGGAAGAATGGAGAACGAGCGAACTAATTTTACTATTTAAAAAAGGAGATAAAAACAGCCAGAAAACAGATGCAATATTCGTTATAAAGCAAATTACTGAGAAATCACTGGAGTATAATAGACCAGCATTTGTGTGTCTGATTGACTTAAAGAGAGCGTTTGACACAGTAAGACTCAAAGATGTAATCCATCTTTTGTATAATAGAGAAGCTTTTCTAAATATTATAAAAACTATCGAAAACATCTACCAAAACAACAAAATAGAAGTCAGAATAGATGGACAACTTACAGAACCTATAGAAATAGGCAGCGGAATAAGATAAGGGCCATTGGGAAATTGAACCCCATGCTCTTTATTTTGATCATGTATGAAATCATCAAAGAAATCAAAATACTCTGTTACGCAGACGACCCAATATTGATAGCCCAAGATGAAGATAGTCTGCAAACTCTGGTTTACAAATTTGACATAGTAGCAAAAGAATTTAATATGACAATCTCATCTTAGAAAACTTAAACAAGAGTAGTCAGCAAAGAACCAGCCATATGTAAAATAGAAATTGATGGCGTCAGGCTGATACAATTTAAGAAACGTGAGGAAAAGCAAACAATGTTCCAATATTTAGTTGTCAGCAGTTTTTGATTATCAAATAATTAATTAGATAGTAATCAATATAAAATATACAATTAAGCAGCAAAAATTATTTCATACATCATAAAAAATGTTTTTAATTTCATATTATTTCATATTATAACAATTAAAAAAAATAAACAAAAGAATTTCGGTAAATTGGTATTATATTCGCAAAATAACTGCACGTTCCAACATATAGTTGTTAGGGCTCGTATTTAGGCAAAATACAAAAATTTTATACGAAAGCTGCACTTTTTACCTTTAAAATAATTTTTGATTTTTGTCGATAGGGTACTTTGATCAAAAGATATCGAATTTTTACCGTCGAGCTGATACACATTTTGATTTCATTGATTTCGCGAGCCTAACTGACATTCAAAATCGCCGATCGCTTTAAGCGTTACTTCTGAGAGAACAATTCATTTTACACAAAAAATACTAACAAACATTTTTCTTCAAAACTATCTTAGCTACATTTTTTAGTTAAAACATTTTTTCCTGCGGGGTACAGATTCTTCTTCTTCTTTCAGTGCCTATTCGTTCCGAATATTGGCAATCATTCTGGCTATAATTATTTTATTGACTGATGCTTTAAATAGATTCGTTGTTGTTGTGGAGAACCATTTCCTCAGGTTCTTCAACCATGATATTCTCCTTCTCCCAATTCCTCGCTTTCCGAATACTTTACCCTGTAGGATTACCTTCAGTAATCTGTATTTAGTGCTGTTTCTCATTATATGTCCGAGATATTCCAACTTTCTCGTTTTAATGGTATACATCACCTCTCTTTCTTTGCCCACTCTTCGTAATACGGTCTCGTTGGTTATCTTGTCTGTCCATGATATCCTTAGAATTCGCCTGTATAGCCACATCTCGAAGGCTTCAAGTTTTTTCTCCATTGCTTCAGTTAGTGTCCAGGATTCAACTCCGTAATACAATATTGAGAAGATATAACATCGTAGGAGCCTTACTTTTATCTCCAGATTAAGATTGTGGCTTTTAAAGAGTTTGGCCATGTTATTGAATGCACTCCTAGCCTTCTCTATTCTACATTTTATTTCCTGTGAGTGATCCCATTGTTCATTTACTGTTGTTCCAAGATAGTTATACTGTTTTACTCGGTCCACTGGTGTATTATTGATAAGTAGTTGAGCGTCTCTAACTTTATTTTTGCTGATGATCATAAATTTAGTTTTTGTTATATTTACTTGAAGTCCAAATCTTTCACTTACTTCATTTACTTTGTTTATCAGTTGCTGTAAACTGTTCAAACTGTCTGCAAAAATAACGGTGTCGTCTGCATAACGGATGTTGTTTAGGCGTTCTCCATTTAGAAGTATTCCATGTTCGCATTTTTCCAAGGCTTTACTAAATATTTCCTCTGAATATAGATTAAATAATATAGGTGAAAGTATACAACCTTGTCTAACGCCTCGTAGAATCTGGATCATTTCCGTTGGTTCACCTCCAAAATTCGTTCTTATTGTGGCTGATTGGTTCCAGTATAAATTTTGTATTATACGCCGATCTTTATCATCCATTTGGGCTTTTGTCAGAATATCCATCATTTTTTGGTGTTGAACTGTATCAAATGCTTTTTGGTAGTCCACAAAGCAGGTGTAAATATCGCAAGTCATATCTCTGCATCTTTAAAATAATACTTGTAGACTAAACAGTGCATCTCTTGTACCTACGCCCTTCATGAATCCAAACTGTGTGTCTTGTTTTCTCTCTTCGCATAGCTTGTATATTCTACGATGTATAATTTTAAGAAAAAGTTTTAATGTATGGCTCATTAGACTTATTAGCCTATATTCTCCGCACTTTTTTGCTCCCTGTTTCTTTGGTAAGGTAATAAATTCTGAAAGTAGCCAATCTTTTGGGATATTGCCTGTGTCATAGATATTATTGAAGATTTTACATAGTACTCTTAAAGATTCATCATCAAGAAGTTTAAGAAATTCAGATTGTACTCCGTCTGGTCCTGGAGCTCTACCTTCTTTTAGTGATATTATGGCTGCTCTTATTTCTGCCACTAGTATAGGTGGTCCTGTTTCCGTAGGTATTGGGGGCTGGTTCTCTCTCTCATCAAAAAATAAATTTCTTATGTAATTTTTCCAGGTATCATTGATACTCTCTTTGTCCACGATTATCTCTCCATTGTCATTAACAAGTTTACTTATTCTTCTGTTTTTACATTTACCTGTAATTTCTCTTACCTTCTTATGCACGTTGAAGTCGTCGTATTTACTTTGGAGAAACAGATTCTTGGTAAATCGATTGTTTCATTTTTACCCTTACGATGGGGCATTTTAGAAAAATGTCAGGTGTAGCTGTGACAAAGTTTTTTGCATCTTTTTTGGGATCCTAAAATTGACATTATCAGCAAAACTCAGCTTGTCCGTATGATTTTTAGAGGTTAAATCTCTGACGACTGGACTATAAAGAAATGAAAAATACGCCTCACATAATAAAAACAAGAACATTTTTATCTCAAATTAAACGAAGAATTCAAAAATAATTTATTATATAAATTATCTCAGTGGTGTACCATTTTTTTCCTTAAATAAGTTGAGACCATTACCCGTATGCACGCAAACGATGAATATAACCTCTTAAAATCCACCATATTTCACTTGAATGTCTTAACAAGTTTCAGAGTAATAAATAAAACCTCAGTTTGTAAGAAAATTTCAGCAACACGTATCTCTGAAAGACAATCATTTGTGGACATACTTTTGTATATTATTTTTTATGCAGAATTACCTCCCAAAGTTTATTGCACTTATTTACTAACACCCTGTATATTATGCAAATATGTGTTATTTAAATGGACTAAAAATCGACATTTTGAACCTCTGTAACTCAGAAATAGTTGATTTCTGAGTCTTAGGACAATAAGAACGTTTGCTTAACATCGCCCAATCTACCTGTTTGCACAAAGTTTCAGCCAATTTAACTAAAACAAATAACAAAAAAATTGTAAATTAGTACCCTCTGTATAACCTTCTTATTGATTAAAATATGGTAGTATAATTTACATCCATGAATACTCTATTTACATAATCAACCAAACAATACTTGATTTAACTTCATAGCAGGACGCCTAATGCAATTTATTACAAAAAATGATCCTTGAGAGCCCCAAGAAAAAATATCAGAGGTGAAATTACAGTATTCCGTGTAAAAACTCTTCTATCTTTTTGCCTTTTATCATGTAATTCTTTCTCTTTTCCCTTAGATTGGCTATGAATAAAAGATTCGGAGATAGAAGCGTGTCCCTTATTCAGGACGAGGCGGACGGAGCCCTTTCAGCACCTGAAATGCCTTCCTCCATACGAAGGGATCGAGGTAAGTGAAAAAAAGGAGACATAAGAATGGGCGGTTACTCGAGATTTTTTCAGGTTATAATAATAAACATAAGCTTGATCTACTTGAACTACTAAATAAACTTTGAAAAATATTTACACAATATGGGAATATTCAAATAAAAATCTCGCTTTTGTTGCTTTATTTTTAGTTAAATTGACAAATTAAGTGTTAACTTCTAGTATAAAAGTGTAAAAAAAAATAAACTGATTATTAAACTAATTCAGATTTCTTTTTTTTTTTAATATGATAGCAGAAGATAAACATCCCATTCATGTTTGTTCATGAATTTCTTTTCTCTAAAAGTAGCTATTTTTGTATACTTTTATCTTATTTTATTAAAAAGTGTAGATATTAATAAAGAGTTATAGACACAGGTATATTGTCGTCAAAAAATTGTTTTTAAAAACAAAAATTTAATGTGTTAAAACTTTGATTTCACAGAAGAGAGCGGCTAAGTTAAATATTTAAATATATAAATAAAAATAACAAAACGTAAAAATATTGAAGAACTGGATCTAATTAGATTAGAATAGATTAAGAGAGGTGGCCTTTCGGCCTATTCCACTGCGACCTTTTCAGATTTATTGTGGTCCTCTAGTCCTAGATAGCATTCTCTAGCCTGACACTTTTTATAAAGTCTAGTAGCTTCGAGACTGTACCTTCTATGTAGCTATTTGCCGGTGGATTTTCTTCTCCTAATGCAAAGAACAGCACATTTGCCAGACTGTCACACTGACATAAAATGTGCTCTGCTGTTTCTTCTTCAAGGTGACAGAATCTGCACAGGTCATCATCTGATAATCACATCAGCTTCAAGTGCCTATTCAGCTTACAGTGCCCTGTTAGAAGACCTACTATGGCCTTGACTGTTTTCCTGTCTTTGCTTATTAGGTCTGCCGTAAATTTTGGCAAATGTTCTCTAATGAACTGTTTCGCCTGTTTTTGTCCAGGTGAATTCCTCCACCATTCCAGAGATTTGTGAGCTACCCATTTCCTTGTAGCCGTTCTTGTTACTGATTTTGCAACTCCGCAGAAGGGTTCCGGTCCAATGAATGGCAATGATGAGCCTTGTTTGGCCATTTCATCTGCTTTTTCATTGCCCTTATGACCCTCGTGCCCCGGTACCGAGGCTACCGTAACATTGCTACGGTCTCTTAGTTTATTAAGGGCACACGTGCAATCCCATACCAGCTTAGAATTGTCCTTTACAGAATTGAGTGCCTTAAGCGCTGCCTGACTATCTGTGAAGACAGATAGTCAGGCAACTGAACAGAACGTTCTTTCCTGCCTTTCTATTTCTTCCACGCAGTGAAGGATTGCAGTTAAATATTTAAATATATAAACAAATAACGAAACGTAAAAATATTGAAGAACTGGAATTAATAATAAATAACAAAGCTACACAGTGTAGAAACAACGTCTTTCTCTTTTTCTTCTTTCTTGGTACTACAACTCTAAGTGAGTCTTGGCCTTGTTTACTATTTTCCTCTACTCTTGATGGTCTTGTGCAGCAATCTCCCGTTGTTGCACCCTCTTCTTATGTACATAAATTACTCGTTACTACATCTGTTTATCTTTTTCTTGAACGAACAACTAACCTTCTGCCATCGGCAGATCCCTTAATGTATCGTACGACGTTTTCTTCTCCGTAGAGTACTTGGAGTTCCTGGTTACGTCTTCGTCACCACTTTCCTTGTATCTCGTCGTCGTCTTAAAGATCTTCTAAGGATTTTCCGTTCTAAGACTAATAATTTTGTTATTTTTTTTGTTCTCTATGTGTCAGAGTTAAAACACACCAGTAAAAGATGACAAACTAAGTTTTACTATCTGTACCTAAATTTTAAAAATTTTAGAATGTATTTGTCCATTATTTTATATTTTATAATATGTGTGTTATTAATGTTGAATGTCAATGCTTTTACAAATAATCTCAACGACTATGTCTCTTGAAGAAGGGATAAAACCATTCCGAAAGCTAGACAAAAAGTCAAAAGAGTGTTTCATTAACATCCCGGCCAATTTTCTGACTGCAACCCTAATAACATGTGTTGTTTGTTTATATCGACAGTCACTAATATCCTGTAATTCTTATATATATTCATATATATATATATATATATATATATATATATATATATATATATATATATATATATATACAAGAAATACTGGATATTATTGACTGTCGATATAAATAAACAACACAGTTTATTAGGGCTGCAGTCAGTAGGTTTGGCCGGGATGTTATAGAAACACTCTTTTGACTTTTGGTCGAGCTTTCGGAATTCTTTTATTCCTTCTTCAAGACACTGTAATTAGAAGAAAGTGTAAATATTTACAACATATCTCAAATTGTCATTACAACTTACTAGTCGTTGAGATTATTTTTCTAAAGCTACGACACTCAACATTAAAAACACACATATAAAATATAACATTTAAAATAATGGACAATATACATTTTATAATTTAGTTGAAAAGTTAAAATTTTAAAATTTTGTTAGTGACATCTTTTCATGGTGTGTTTTGACTGATCCATAGAGAACAGAAAAAAAAACAAAAATAGTGTAATTAAAAAGTAATTAGGAGTTCTTGCTATTATATTAATGGAGGTAGTATCTTAAACCTGTCTTGATAGTATGCAACATGTTTTGTATGCAGGTGTATTACGGTGTGTATATGTAAAAGTAAATCTTTATTTTATTTTTGATGTTTTGTTAGTAAGTAACAATAAATGTTGCTCAATTTATCTATGTCTGACTTTTTATTTTTATACAAGACGTATTAGATTTTATGAAACACATTGAATGAGGTCCGACAACTGACACAGCCATTGACACAGAACACATCAGAGCTACCACAATCTAAAATAACGTATGGTTGCCTACACTATATTCCAGTTCTCACACCTAAGCTATTGAACATTTTCAAAAATGTAAGTGGCTTAAAAATTGCTACTAAGAATGTGAACGGTATCCAAGTTGTACACAAAGACAAAGGATCCTTTCACAATACAGGAGTCATCGAATGTTGTTTATTCTATACCGTGTGCCAATTGTAAAAACGTGCTCATCAATCAGCTCATTATCAACCTGATCTCAATAAAGTATATTACGTAGAGTCTATTATGATACTTCTAAAAACTGTGAGTCTTGGCGTGCTTAACAACATTTCTCTATTCTGCCTTGTCGGATACTTTCCTTCGCCACTGCCAGGTGTTCATGGTTTTAAGATCTGCCTTCCTCTACATCATTTATCCATCTTTTACGGGGCCTTCTTCTTGTCTTAATTACTTTTCCATCTCTGGATTACTTTTACAGCTCGATTATCGTATTTCTAAGTGGACAAGCTAGTTTAGTCTTTGTGACTTTACAAAGCTAACGATATTTACTCGTTGCATTAATTCATCCAGCTCATAGTTTATTTTTACTTTTCACGAACCGTCGCTACAATAGGTTAGTCCAAATATCTTTCTCAATATTTTGCGAATATTTTGGGAATATTGATACCTAATTTAATAAATGGATGTCTGTATTTAGGTAATTTAAAAACAAAGTAATCTAATTTAAATCGTGATAAATTATTAATTTCAAAATTGTATGTATTTAATGTATTAACAAACATTATATAAAATTTTAAAATTTTACCTTGTATCATTCATAATATACTTCTTTGAGATGGGGCTATTTAGTAGCTTCTAAAAATATAATAATATACAGGGCGTTGCAATAAAAATAAAGATTATGGACAATGCTGGGTTTGCATTCGTCACTCTGTATATTTAAATTTATATTTCATAAGCGGTCCATTTTCATTTAAAAAAAAAAATAATGCAAAAGTACGCAAAATATCTATTTATTTATCTATCCTTAAATAACCATAATTCGATTACTAAACCAGTTGTGATAAAAAAAGTTCGTCTCAAAAAATGCGAAAAAATTATTGGTAATTATTATAATTAAATTAAATCAATAATTCTTCTTCTTCTTCCCCTTTCTAAGCAATTCGTCTTGTTGATTGGCAGATTAATACATCTATATACGTTATATTTTCTTCTAATGTCTTCACTTCTATTTTGATCTCTCAGTGTATTTCCTGTAATTCTTCTCAGTAGTCTCATCTCTTCCGTTTCTAGTAGCCTTTGTGAGGTGGCTGTGTCAGGTCTTGTTTCTAATGCATATATCATTATTGGATTTGCACTGGCTTTATAAATACTTGATTTCATCTCAGTGTTAATGTGTTTGTTTCGCCATATGGTCTTATTAAGACATTCTGCCAGTCTATTTGCTTTTTGTACTTGACCATGGTCATCATAGCCGGACAGTGTAATTCCAAGGTTTTTTTATTTCCATTACTTGTTTAATACTAATTCCGTCAATTTTTATTTTACATCTAGTTGGTTCTTTGCTGATAACTATTGTTTTAGTTTTCTGAGATGAGATTGTCATATTAAATTATTTTGCTCTTAACATGAATCTATGGACCTTTCTTTGTTATTGGCTATCAATATTGCTTTGTCTGCATAACAGAGTATTTTTACATCTTTCTTTCCCATACTTTATCCTTTTTGTTTGTTATGATTTCATCCATAATTAGATTGAAGAGCTTAGAGCTCAATGAGTCCCCTTGTCTTATTCTGCTGCCTATATCTATAGGTTCTGTAAGTTCTCCATCTATTCTGACTTCCATTTGGTTGTTTTGGTAAATGTTTTGGTTTTTGAATAGTAGAAATAGTTAGTTTTTCATTCTTTCCGGCATATTGTGTTTTATATTTGTATTAATTATTGTTGTTAATTTAGTTCAAGAGATAGAGCCGAAATTTTGAACTTATCAGTAATATGACATTTCTCTATTGGAATATATTCATTGTAACTGGGTTAAGACTTTACCTTACAGGCGGACGACCCTCGTGGTACAGGGGGTGGCTATACAGGGATGATGTTGTCATTTTTTTCGGAAAAATTAACGATCGATAATATGGCTGAAAATTTGCCAAGAGTAAGATCTTGGTATAACTAGACGAAATCCCAAAGGGAGGACGCAAGAGTGGATACATAAAGGGTGGCGGACAGGGGTGAAGTTGCAATTTTTTGGGGAAAAATTAACGATAAGTAATATCTCCGCTATTTTCATGGGTCATTATTTAGCCCCTAAAAACTCTAAATTCAAAAGGGCGGACAGCTGGGTTGGTACAGAGAGCCAAAAAACGGGTTCAAATGTACCACTTGCCTGCGCATTTTAGGTCTCGGTAAGAATTTTCAAACTGATTTTATTATGATATTTTTATACCGATTGATTTAAAAATTTGTATGCTTACTTCTGTTAAATTCTGAAAAGCGTCAAGTAGAGTTTTCCTCAAAATTTTCTAAAAAATTTCGGTAAATGAAAATTTTCGTATTTTTTTGAGGAAAAATCTAATTTGTAGAATCCTTTCGATTTTCTGTAAGTTCTACCATGATTTTTTTCCAAAAATTTTCAAATGATTTTTCCGATAAGAAAAAAAAATTTAGAAAAACTTTTCTAAAACATTTGATAAAACTCTACGTCATCGTCTGAATCTTTTATAGAATATTTTGTAGTTTTAAAATGATCTTATCATAATGTTTTTTTTTCAAACTAAAGTCATATTTACTTTACAACTCACATTTTTTTCTTAAATATAAATATTTTACGAATTTATTTTTAATTGAATAAATGTTTGATATTAGAATGAAAAACAAAAAAAAATATTTTCAATATAATAATCAATTGAAATTATCTGACGATTGATAAAAATTAATTATAAAACCGGTTAAGTAATTTTATTAAATTAAAGTAATTTTATAATGTTAACTATTGCATATTTTCGGTATAACAAATAGTAATTTTACTTATTTTTTATTACAATAAAAAGGTTTTTAAATTTATATTGCATAAATAATAGTTGTTCAGATATAAGAAAAATTTAATGTGTTATTACATTAATATATTATTATTATTACAAAATATACTATTTCTATTTATCAATAGGTAAAATTCAATTTGTAGAATTTCTTTAACATTTTAAACATAATTATTAATACAAATCAATTTAATAGTGGAATTATTAATTTTCTAAGTTTTGAAATTTACTTTGAAGATATTTTCTATATAAGTAAAATTACTATTTGTTATACCGAAAATATTCAATAGTTAACATTATAAAATTACTTTAATTTAATAAGATTACTTAACCGGTTTCATAATTAATTTTTATCAATTATCACATAATTTCAATTGATTATTATATTGAAAATATTTTTTTTTTGTTTTTCATTCTAATATCAAACATTTATTCAATTAAAAATTAATTCGTAAAATATTTATATTTCAGAAAAAAATGTGATTTGTAAAGTAAATATGACTTTAGTTTAAAAAAAAACATTATCATAATATCATTTTAAAACTACAAAATATTCTATGAAAGATTCAGACGATGACGTAGCGTTTTATCAAATGTTTTAGAAAAGTTTTTCTAAATTTTTTTTCTTATCGGAAAATCGTTTGAAAATTTTTGGAAAAAAATCATGGTATAACTTACAGAAAATCGAAAGGATTCTACAAATTAGATTTTACCTCAAAAAATTACGATAATTTTCATTTACCGAAATTTTTTTAGAAAATTTTGAGGAAAACTCTACTTGACGCTTTTCAGAATAGTAACAGAAGTGAGCATATAAATTTTCAAATCAATCGGTATAAAAATATCATAAGTAAATCAGTTTGAAAATTGTTACCGAGACCTAAAATGCGCAGGCAAGTGGTACATTTGACCCCGTTTTATGGCTCTCTGTACCAACCCAGCTTTCCCCCCTTTTGGATTTAGAGTTTTTAGGGGCTAAATATTGAGCCAGGAAAATGGCGGACATATTACTTATCGTTAATTTCCCCAAAAAAATTGCAACTTCACCCCTGTCCGCCACCCCTTATGTATCCACTCTCGCTTCCGCCCTTTGGGATTTCGTCTAGTTATACCAAGATCTTACTCTGGGCAAATTTTCAGCCATATTATCGATCGTTAATTTTTCCGAAAAAAAATGACAACTTCATCCCTATATAGCCACCCCCTGGACCACGAGGGGCGTCCATCTGTAAAGTCTTAACCCAGTTACAATGAATATATTCCAATAGAGAAATGTCATATTACTGATCAGTTCAAAATTTCGGCTCTATCTCTCCGACTAATTGTTCTGTCATTGCTGCTTTACAATATTTCAGTAATTTATTTGTTATCCCATCTTTACCTGTAGCTTTTCAAGTATTTTACGAACTCTCTGTATATTTATATTAAGTTTTTCATTTATAGTCATTTCTGGTGTTTCCGGTTCTAGCGTCGTTTATTGATATATTATGTTTGTAATAAAAATCATGCTCCATTTTTTTCGAAAAGCGTTCCCAGGTATCATTTTTTATTTTTATTAAAAGTGCATGTGTTGCATTTCTTATTGTCTTGTAATTACGGTATGCCTCTTGTGTTTTGGTTGACATGTATTTCAGGTAAGTTTTTTTCTTTTCTTTACACTTTCCTTCACTTCTGTACAAGACCACGGAGTTCTTCGGCTTGGAAATGATTTATTTTTATTTATATTACTTTCACCAACTTCTTTGGTTAAGGCTAAGATATTAGACTTAATTTTTGGTCAGTTTTCTTCGACCCCATCACTTTCTGTGATATTATGTGTTTTTGCTTTTTTAAGCAGAAATCAATAATTAAATCAAATATATTATAAAACATATTAATAAAAACCGAATTAACTATAAAATAAATGTAATATTTATTGCCTATAGCCAAAAATATACTAAGTCTACGTGCAAGTCGAGTATTAGCAAAGCCCTTATCATCAACGTATCTGCTCGTTTCCAACGTGGAATTCACCCCGGCTGCATTTTTTGGTTACATCAAAAAAAGTATCGAGGGGTTCGGTATAAAGGCCCATTCTGAAAGTCTTTCTTTTATGTTTTTTATGGTAATTTGAACTCCGGTGTTGCATGGTGTTTGAGAACATAAAAGCGTTTTCCTTTCCTTTTCGTTATTTTATAAGCCGTCGTTTTTGACGCAATAAGTCTATAAAGCGTTGCCGGCGACAAACTTCTATTTTTTGTTTATTCACTTTGAGAGTTTATTAAAATTATGATGTTTTCAAAAGTGAAATAAACAGAATTAATTTCTTTTAAAATAAGCCGAATATACAGCGCCATCTTTAAGATTTTTTGTTTATAAACTTTAATTAGACAGTGTAGACAGTATTAGAGTGTATTTATTAAGTGTGGAAACGGTCTACTATTATGATTTAATTATTTTAATTTTAATTTAAAGTAAAAGCTTTGACAGGTCGATTTTTATTTTTGTTTTTTAACCTTTTTGTAAAGAAAATAACTTTTACACCCAGTGTCTTAGCAGACGTGGCGTTATCTATAATTTTTTGTAAATAGAAAGCATATCATAAATGTAAATCATAAATGCAGACAACAAAGAATAGTAGACAACAAAAAAATTCAATTTTTACCCGTTCCTCCCCTTCCAAGCGATGTAGTGCCAATAAGCCCCCTTTTTTTAAAGTTTTATGTCTGTTTTGTCCTTTTAATTGTGTTCTGTTTGGCCCTCATTGTGTTTTAGTTTTATAATTTTAATATTTGACATCACAATTGAAATTAAATGCTTTTTATCCAAAACATTTGGTAATTACAAGTCAAAGAAATTGCACACCCACAAAATAGTACAACTAATTTCATTCATTGTCATATAACTGTCCTCTTTCTGTAAAAAAAATTCAATAAATTAACACACATTTCTAAAATATGTCTGTGTGTAAAAGTAAGATATATGTAAAGACAATAAAATTCTCGAACAGAGAATTCGTACTGAAATGCAACAACATACACCAATGATGTTGTCAAACATTACCCAAGAATTTGGGTACTTTTTTAATAATTTTTTTTGTAAAATAATTTTGAATTAAATTTTAAGAAATTCGAGCACTGGTTTCCTCTACACTCTCTATACTGAAGTTTGAATGCGATTTTGGTTTGAGTTTGGTACGGTTGTACTAAAAAAAATATGAGCTTTTAATTTTTAAGATAAAAATATGCACTTTCTACCTGCTAAGGTAGTGGAGGTAACAGTTTTTTTCCAAAAAGGTTAAAAATCAAAACTAAAATTCGATATGTCAGAGCTTTAACTTTGAAAATAATTAAGTCATGAGATAATACACCGTTTCCACACTTTATGAATTCAATTATATTAATGTGATATCTAGAATTTTAATTTTGAAACTTTACAAAAAATTTATATAAAACAATATTAAAATTTTTGATTTATGATTTATATCACACCTTTCAATTTTGTTATCTCAGGTTTTAATCGTGCTTCAATATCTATACTTTACAGCTGATGGGTTAGGTCCAAAGAATAACGGAATAAAACAACATAATATGATATGAAAATAATGTTATAAAATAAACTGATTAAAATACCTCCAAAAATTATTAGCATACAATGTTTATCAAATAAAATTCGTTCTACGTACGTGAACCTTCAATAATGCATGGATAATATAATACAATTACAATCTAAAATACAGCTTATTATTCTACATAAACAAATCAAATAATATTCAGTGTCCTTCCTAATGCAATTTTGATATAACGATTGTACCAAGAAACATTTGTATGAATTATCTAATTCTCTCCACAGCTCCGTGTCCCCTGTCAGAACAAATTTGATCTTCTTCGACTATCGACAACTTATTCACACGTTACTAATATGATATAATATTTTTTAACCCAAAGTTCTCAAATTTAATATATTATGAATGTTTCTCCCGTTGAAACGCTTCCTCTGCCTTGAGTTTTCCAATTTCTTGTTTTATGCAAAATTAACTATCAGTTCTCAGCAGCCTCCTATGTAATTAGCAATATTAAACAAGATATTGCAATTTAGTGTCTTCAATGCTCTCCTTCGAATGCACGTACCTTTCCAATAATGCCAGCCTCTTTTCCTCTCGCCAAACTTAATCTCTCGTTCCGAAATAAACAGCGATACGTAGAATACAAGTAGGAAAAGTTTACTTACAAATTTGTACCAGATCAGCTACCGTCGGACACAATTGCTTCACCAACTCACAACTTATTCTTTATCACTTACTACCCTTGGATACCACCTCGAAAACCAACCATTCACTTTAAGAAACTGGAACTAACTGACTCTCTCATCTCCTCTATCCATTCATCCAACCTCTCATTATACACACCCATCACCACTTTCCAAATTCTCGGCCAATCAGAAATTAGCATACCACTCCCACATAAAATCAGAAATACCTACAAACTTTCCTAATTCATATTAATTCTACAAGGACAACGTAACAATCAAAGGAAAGAATAAATTCAAATACCTGGGGTTTATAATCACGAAAAAGGCAACAACAGAGGAAGAAATTACACAAAGATTAGGACAAACAAGAACAGCAATCCGACAGCTTAACTCAGTATGGTGGGATAGACACCTAAATATGAAGACAAAAACGCAGATTTATAAAACATTAGTGCGAAGTATTATGACATATGGGGCTGAAAATTGGATCATGAACAAGAAAAACAGCAGTAAGATAGTAGCAACAGAGATGGAATGCCTGCGAAGATGCTGCAGAGTAACAAGAATGGATAGGAGAAGTAATGACGAAATAAAGCAAAGAACATCAATAGAAACAGACATACTAACATATATAGAACAAAAAAGACTAAAGTGGTATGGACATGTAAGAAGAACTAGCGACAGCAGATGGATAAAGAGAATAACCGAATGGAGCCCCATAGGAAGGAGGAAAAGAGGACGACCCCGAAAATCCTGGAGGAACGAAGTAGACGACGCCATGAATAAGAGAGGACTAAACGATGGAGAATGGAACAACAGAGAGAGATGGAAACGGTTGAGCGAGGGAAGGCAGTGAATACTGTAGAATCCCTAAATATATATATCTACAAGGACACTTAATTTCTACTGGGTATTTACATATTCCGAACAATCATTTATTTATTAACTATTTTTATTGTCCTTTTCATGGCGCAAATCCGGCTTACGGAACACTTTATGGCTTATGGGGAAAAACCATCGTTAACTTCTATTCATTGTTATATTTATACAAAAGATTATTTATGACTAAGATTACCTTTGGTTAATTCCAGGCAGCTCGGAGTATTTTTTTATTTTCTATAATCTCTGAAATATTGATTTCATCGTACATTTAATATTTTTACTCTTCAATTTTGAATACCACAACAATATATATATATATATATATATATATATATATATATATATATCTTTAAGGAATATGACCGTTTAATTTAATATAAAAAAATGTGCACTCGTAAGTGAAAGGGATATTTTCGGTCAAATTTGGAGATAAAAAAAGAAAAGAGTTGTGCTACTTTATCTTTTATTGAATACGTTTCACCCACTGTTCAATGGGCATCATCAGTTTGTCTAAAAGAGTGGTATTAGCGATACATCTAATATAAAAAACAATTAAGTAAACGATCTTACCTTTAAAAGATCTGTAGCATTAAGATATTAGTATGGCGAAGACACATCAAATATTAATTTACTAAATAAATCAGCAAAAACACAGAATGCCGGAAGATTCCCAATTTAAGTAATTTTATATTAATTTGTTTTATAATTTAACTTCTGAAAAAATTGACGGATTCTTAAATCTATCAAAAAAATGTAATTGTCAATTTTGAAATGTTATATTAACAACGACAAGGCTAGGGATCTTGACTGTCAAAACGTATTCAATATCACTGGGCAAAACGTATTCAATAAAAGATAAAGTAGCACAACTCTTTTCTTTTTTTATCTCCAAATTTGACCGAAAATATCCCTTTCACTTACGAGTGCACATTTATATATATATATATATATATATATATATATATATATATATATATATATATAATATAAAATTAGTATTTATTGGGGTTTAGGTTCAATAAGTATATTACATTTGGAACTAGATTTTATTGTCCATTGAAATCAAAATATATAAAAAAACTTACCAAAACGTAAAACGGGACACTGACATTAATTAATTGACTGAAGTAAAGTTGATATCTGATATCTCATGGTTAACTGTCATTAGTATATAATTATTTTTGTATGGGCGTATCGTTGGTGTTTTCGAAAAAGGTAAAGTGGAGATATAAATCAGATTAGAATATATTTTATTTAGATTCTGTGTATCTTTTTTGTCATTGATTGCGTCGATATTTCTTTTTATTTCTATTGATTCGAATATCTCGAATAACTAACTTTTTTTTTGTTTTCTTCGGTTTTTAAAATTTTGATGTATTCGAAATCAAATTTATGCTTCTTCTCATTTTCATGTTTTGTGAGCACAGTGACATTCTTCTTGTCATATTTGTGAGAACGAATTCTGGATTGAAGCAGTTGACTGGTTTGCCCGATATAGACACCTTCACAGTTAATACCAAGGTATCTCGTAAACAACATGTGATTTTTTGAGTTTTGGAGTTTGTGTTTTTCGTTTAGTGAAATAGTTTTTATTTAAAAGGTTGTTGCCTTTGTCAGCCACTGTTTAACATAACAGAAATCCTCATCGACAGGTCTAACACGTGGTTCATTACCTTCATGACACTTTTTAAAACTGTTTACACATCCCGAAGTTTGAAAATGTTTATTGGTATTTTTAACTGCTGTAACACTTGGTGGGGATCTATTTTCACAGGCAACAATAAATAAATCAATTACTTTGCGTATCGAATGACTCTGAAAGTACCATGTTACAAGTTGCAATTTTTCTTGGACGGTATACAATGGCATTTTAATATTTAATCTTTCAAAACTTCGTTTAAAATTTTTAATGTCAATGTGACAATTACGACAATCCGTACCTACTGTGAAATAAATATAGACGTGGAAACGTGTAACATGTCACAGCGATTGCCATTGTGTTGTATGGTCAATAAAACAATGTCGTGATCTGTATATATATATATATATATATATATATATATATATATATATATACAGATCTACATAGAATAAAAAGAAAAGGAATACATCAAGCGGCCAAAGAAGCATTATATTATATTATATATATATATATATATATATATATATATATATATATATATATATATATATATATATATATATATTTATATATATATATATATATATATATTTATATATATATATATATATATATATATATATATATATATATAATGCTTCTTTGGCCGCTTGATGTATTCCTTTTCTTTTTATTCTATGTAAATCTTCTGTTGTTTTATGTTTGAATTCCTGTGGTAGTTGGTTAAACTGGTTTTTTTATTTAAACTGATTTTATTATTTAGTACCTTAGTTTATAGTACTTATCTTAGAGTACTTTACTTTATATAAGTTTTTACAATACATATAGTATATATTTTATGTATTATATTTTGATATATAAAATATTTTAAAACAAACAACTCCACACATCTAAAGAATAAAATCATTTCGTTATTGGTACTTCTTCTTTAATTATTTCCCTTTGTAAACTTTTTACATTTGTACATTTTTATTAAACAATAATCGATACAATAAGTACTTAAGTCTATTAGCTAATGCTACTATAACACAAAACACACTAGTAGATATCTATCAAAAATGGTTATTTATCCGAACATACAACGTAATACATTGGATGTACTCAATTCTCTCATTCCACTTACAACCCCTTGTAAAGTCTTTGAGGGTCGAACGGATCATTAAATCTTAAAGGCCTATATATCGTTCACAGTAGCGGGACATTGTCATTCCGTAAAAAAATAATAAAAAGCAATGTGTCTAATTTTTTAAAAATTTTTAATCCAAGTCAATACCAATGTTATAGTTTATTACGATTAAAGCTTAATTCTTTTGAATTTAGACAATATGTGATTTAATGTATACAAGCAGTTAGTTTGTACACTTAGTACCTTAAGTATTTTTTTCCTGGATATAGGTCTCTTTAGGGTTTTTTGATTGTATGTCTTTATATTTTGTTTATGATCTTCCTTGTTTTTTTTTGTAAGCTGTAGACTCTAATAATTTATTTATTTAGCGAGTGGCATACAATAAGAATACATAATTAATTAAAAACAATAGACAACGTTAAATGGTGTATTACAAACGAACATCTAATGAACATTCCTGAATACGAACATTTTCGGTCGCATTCAGGAACTCATCAAAAACTCCAGTGAAGCGTCTTCGGGGGTATTCTTCAACAATGTGATAGACAATGTGTCATTGCGCACCACAGTCACACTTAGGAGTAAGGGCTTTTCCCCATCTATGTAAAATACGTGGGAATTACACTGTCTAGCTATGGAGACCTGGACAAAGAAATGAGAGATTAAGTACAAAAAGCAAATAGACTTGCAGCATGCCTTAATAACACTATATGGCGAAACAGACACATTAACACTGAGATGAAGTCAAGAATTTATAAAGCCAGTGTAAGACCAATAATGACATATACCTTCGAAACAAGATCCGATGCAGCCACAATGATGAGAGTACTGGGAAGAATTATAGGAAATGCGCTCAGGGATCGAAAGAGAAGTAAAGACGTTAGCAGAAAATGTAACATACAGTGTATAAATGCATGGACATAGAATAGAAAAAAAGAATGGAATAGCCACATAAGCAGAATGTAGACCCGTGTCGTCAAAATAGTAAGAGGTAAGTCACCAATCGGCAGAAGAAGTTTCAGATGACAGCGCAAAAGATGGAGTGACAACCAAAGCGGTATTTATCCGCCAATAAACAAGCAGAATTGCTTGTTCATTGTTGAAATATAGAGAGGAAGAAGAAGAAGATGAAGAAGGTGTAAGCTGTCAGCATATATAACGCTACTTGTAATTATTTTATTCAGTTTTGTCCATGTATTGCGAGCAGTTTAAATCCTGCTGGTTTATGATCGATATAGACCATTTGGTGTCCTTCCTATAGTGAGTCGCTCTCCCAGTGTCTTTTCCAGACGTCGGCTAGGCTGGAATCTTCCTGATATAACGAGGTGTCCTTTAATATTGCAAGATATCTGGAGCGCAGTCTCTGCATTTCGATATCAAGCTTGTCATGGTGAATAAGCAATTTATGGTTATCCTGAGATTTTATGTATTCTCTTAAAATAAAATGACTTCTTTCTTATTTCTTCGTACGAATTCTTCGTACTTTCGGCGGTGGAATGTGACTTAGAATGGGAAACCAATAGTTCGGTGTTGGTCTAATTTTATCTGAGATCATTCGCATTGTCTGGTTTAATTGGACGTCAGTCTTCGTGTGTTTGATTTTGAGCCATACTGGGAAAGCGTAGCTTCTCAACTGCCGAATATACAAGTTCGAGAGCGGATGTTCTGAGTACGGGTGTTGAGAAACCCCATATGGTGCCACACAGCTTTTGGATTGGCCACAACTTAAGGTTCTGTCAAGAGTTACTTCAAGTTACTCTTTAGAGCTTTTATAAACCCTAAAAACAAGTTCGTTAATGCCCTCTTGAACGGTATCAAGATTGAAGGAGAACGTTAAATTGTGAGATTCCAAGATTAAGCAGTTCCGTTTCACTTCATCTATCAGCAACGAATGACCCAAAAAATCAAGCATTTGTCCATACTACCGACAACAACACAGGTCTACTGCATACCCCATGACAAATGCTTCCAAATGTCCCAGCTGTAACGGAAACCACCCGGCATTTTCACAAAAAACCACACCTAACAACACGAAACAAATACAAATCCTACACACTCCTTAACAAATCCCCTCCCACGACCTCTTCTCGGACTTGAAATCCCTAATCCACTTCATGTCTATGATTTTCTTTAATGTCTTCCCTGAAAAGAGTAACGACATAGTCCGATATATAGACCAAATGTTCAACTTATTATATGGGTATGCCGTTACTTTTATATTCTGGATACTTTTAAAATTCCCTATTGTGACTTGAAGTCTATCAATAAGTTTAGTTATTTTTTGACACAGAATGGCACGGAGTTATTTGCAAATTAGTCCCTCTCTCCAGAGGTACTGTATGCAGCAGATAGGTCAATAAAAGCAATGGTTGTTTTTTGCTTTCTTTGAAAACCTGCTTCAATGTGTTGGTATGGAAACGATCTGATCTGCGCAATTGCGGTTAGATCTGAACCCTGCTTGATCAATGGGTATTAATTTTATTCTGTTTATAATAATTCTTTTGTAGATTAACCGTTCCAATTCTTCAAAGATAGAGCTTATTATATAAGTTACCTTTCCTGGTTGTAATATGGCTGAAAAGAAGGCCTTTTGTTCTGGAGAATAAAGTAAAAACTCTTGGATGAATTTTGTCGGAGTGGGGTGCCTTTCCAGACCTAATTTCTGATATGGCTGAGGTAATTTCTTCTGGAGTGCACTCGTTAGAGTATTTAGATGTATATAGGTAGGCATGCAGACTTCAGTATTTTTAGTTCTTGTTTTACTTTTGCGGTGTGGTGACTGTCTCTAGGTGCTCTTAAAGTTGCTACAATTTGGAAAGCCACTCTGTTGGAAACTATTGGTACTTTGTCTTTAGTTGGATGTCTGTTGCTAAAAAAATTTTAAATAAGAATCATGCTTTTCTACTTGATTTACTAAAGTCATTTTTGTCTGGCTGGATTCCTCGGCAGAATGTCTGCCGACATTCTAGTCTAAATTACTAGTATTAGTAATTCGGTAACATATAGAGGATGCATCATTTATGTTTCTTAAAACAAACATATAAAATCAGAATTTGGTGTTTATTGAAAGTAGACTAAATGCACGACCAAATACTTACCATGTGGGGATAGTATTATGAGGTTTTTCCCCATAATTTACTATGGAATCACTAACAGGAGATTTTTACTGTCATCATGGCATGTGTTTGTCTTTTTAAAGACGAATTACATGCTATGATTTTTTCTGACGGATATTCTCAAGTTAAAGTTGATTTTATGTAATCGAATGAACTATCTTACAAGCAAAGTCGCCCCAGGAACGCAACTCAACACTATTGGCAATATCATTTTAAAGTAGTCTACTTTAAAATTGATAATGTATGTCTCAATTGTCAATATAAATGGGTCGGATAAAATTAAATTATTAGAAGAATTTTTCACCAATTAAACAAAATTTGTTTAATTTACTAATGTTTGTATTTTGAGAACTATTTCCGAAGTGGAAATTAAAACGTCAATAAACTTACTTTAACCTTTAATTGTGGATTATTCCCATTTAAATAGTAATTGCTTTAACATGCCTAAGGAGAATAGCTTCAGAACAATAGTCTCTCTAGAGGTATTCTATAATTTGCAGTCGAATCTTTAGGGCTTTCTTTTTAATGTATATGCAAGAAACTTCAACATTTTATTAACTTCGTTACTAAAAACCGGTTTAAAAAATGGCTGACTTTTTAGCTTATACATTTATAACAACTTTGATATTTTTTATGTCTAGTTGTAAGTAGGCTCAATGAAAAGCTGATGAAAAAACACTCTCTTCAAAGAACAAAACCTTCTATTATCAATAACAAGAAACAATCTGAGATATTGCAGCAGACAGTTCTCCCCTCTACTTTTCCGTGGCGGTATTTTACGAGTTCTATCCATTTAACGGGTTACACCTTTCTATGTTGTCACTGCTTATGCCATCTATAAGTTGGATCATAGAATTTAGACTTTCATTTACAATCCGTTCAAGTTGTTTGTAGCTCTTAATGTTAATGTAGTAAACAACGCAAATATAATGAAAAACAGCTATCTTGTTTCTTATTGATCAAAAAAGGTTCTTTTTTGTTATTATAATTATTTACAAACTAAAAACTCAGCCCTTTTCAAACTGTTTTTTAATAATAAATTTAATATTTTAAATTTAATGTAATTAAAAAGTAAAGCCTCAAAAGAATCGATTGCGATTTACAGAATACCTCTAGAGTGATTGTTTGGGCAAGTACTGTTGTTTAAATAATCGCTCCCCAGGATAAACAAATTGAATAACTTATAAACTATTTGGTCGATCTGTTTGAAATTTAGCACATTTTAATAACTCACCAACTGCCACAATTATTATGAGTAGTTATATTACATGTTTTATTATATGTATTATGGAAAAAGCCAAGTTATTAAAATTTACAAATTATTGCAAAAATAAGGATATTTTCAAAATTATCTCGGTCAATTCTTTATCTCTTTTAATTTTGAAACTCTCAGTATCAAGAGCTTTTTATGATCTACAATTTTTATTTCAACAATTTTTTACGGATTTTTCATCATCTACTCTTCATTTACCTTTTAAAACCTTCAAATATCTTATGTATAAGATTTTTACGTAACATCAATAATTTTTTCAGAGATAGACTGGTGTAATTACCTAGGCGACCGTAACCGGTTTGGTATCCATATAAAAAATACGACTGCAAATAAGGGGCATAAACTTTTGATAAACTTACCTACAATATTAAAGGGATGTCATTTATAATTTACTATTATTTATCATTTATTATTGGGACTATAGAATGATCAAAGAAGTATCAAAAACAAGTATCTGCAGTTATCAAAGACGCCAATATTTAAACAAAACTGAACTTTACCGGAATATAATGTAATATTTTCTTGTAAGAGCATTAACGAATAAAAAAAAAAGGATAAGGAAAAATTACAAAAAGGATTTCCTTCCAATTAACATCCCCATTAGCGCTATGCAATTCTCCGCCCCAGGCTAGCAAGTCGTAATCAAGGGGTTAATCAAAGTGATGTATATCTGTCTGCACCACGCGTGTCTTTAGAGGGCTACAGGGGATTTCGGGACAAATTGAGCCAATTTTATTCCCGTACGGGAATATACGTCGATAGATTCGAATTGGAAAAACCTTTTGAGGGATATGGGATAGCTCACAAATTAGTTTTTGATCGGTTTGTGTCTACTCAATAATGGTAACATATGAAAGCCTTGCCTAAGCAATAAAGTTTTTCTTTTTTGATTGCTTTATTTATTTATTGTGAGTATAACTGAAAACATGATATTTTTGGGTGGTCATCACAAATATAAAATTCAAAAATAGGTTACTTATTTGTTGTTAATTTAAATAAATTTAAAATATTATTTTTGTACTTATAATTAAAGCTTATAGAAAGCTTTTAATGTGTAAAAATGCAAAAAAATTTAGAAGAAATAAGCAATAATAACAATATGTTCCAAAATATATACGAAACACAATATGTTACTTTTCCTATATACGAAACAAGATATATTTTTACCCCACAAAACAAAAACAACCTGCTATAGCAATGTAAGTGGGCGAATTATTATTATGCCTTAATAAAGTCACTCTTAGTCCGTTTTGGAAAAATATTTATGTATTCCAAAAGTAACAGGCCCAAATTACCGCTTTTTGAAAACTCTTATCTGATGAAGGGCAGCAGATATCATCAGTACCATCTTAAAGCGCAGAGGAAATGATCCTGGAACTGTTTGAAACTGGACTGCCACAAGCATGATTGGAGCAGTTTGAATGGTTGTGGTACTGTGGTGCAGAATGCAAATGCAAACCACTGCACTATATATTCTTAAGAAAATCTCTCCCAATATGACAGTAACACAAAGTAAAGATGTGTATTGGTGGGATGGTGTGAAATATGCTTCTTGCTGCTAGGTGTGGGGGATCAGCATCTTACAGAAACTATGCAACTGAATCCAAATCTAAACTAAATTTAAGAAAGTGTCAAAGATTATAAAATATTTAAGGTTTAACTCAAAACCCAGGAAAGTTACAAATAATTAAAAAAAAAATAGAAAACCACATTATTTCAGAATTGGTCTCAGAAACTCACTGGAGTGATAAAGGTCATTTGAAAACAAGTAATGATAACGTGGTGTACTTTTCAGGCTCAGATAATGCAAGTACAAATGAAGTCACAATAATTGTACCCTCCTAACTGAACGACTGCATGATTGGATATGATTCTGTCAACGACAGAATAAAGTCCTTAAAAATGCGAATATTTACCAATACTCTACATCTTATACATATGCTCCTACAAGAGCTGCACAAGATAAAGACATTGTCAGATTCTATGGCCATCTAAAAAAAACAGCTAGCGGTTTTCCCAATTGTAAACCAGTCATAATCCTAAATGATTTTTACGCTAAAGTAGGGTCATCACACCAAAATATTGAAGAAGTATTGGACAGCAATGGACTGGGGCAGAGAAATGAGAGAGGATTGATGTCAGCACCACACACGTAGATTGTATACATAGAGTAGTCCAGATGGACAAACAAGAAATCAAATAGATTACATTCTAATAAGATCAAGAAGACTCAGCAGTTAAATGTCCTCCAAAAGGTTTTTTGGGAATAACATTTATAGTAGAGAGTTTAATACCTACAATACGTTTTGCTACTTTCAAATCTCCATTGCCTTTTTATTTGCAGAAATTATTTAGGTCTGTTTTCTTGTTACCGAACCCTACGTGGCATGCTACATTGAAATATCTCCCAAAAAATTTTCGTACGTATCTGGATGTTGGCAGCAGTACCGATTTCTGCATGATCTTATAGAGATGTTTACTGGCGTAGTTAGTATTGTTATCCACGGAATTAAGCCATACGCCTTTAAGTTCCTCCTTTTTTTTTCTTTGTATAAGCATTTTTTTTGTTCATTAGCAGATTGTTGTATCTATGAAAGAGTCCACTCAATTTCCTGCGCGGTCGGTCAATATTCCTTTTACCAGTTGGTAGTTTATTCCTACTAATGTGATTGACCCATTTTTTTTTCTGTTTAGTGTCCACTTATTTATATCCTGTACATTACATTTTGTTTTGATTTTGTCATTTCTTATTCGGTTTTTCAGCGTTTTTTCTGTTATTTCTCTGAGTATTCTCATTTCTGCCTTTTCGAGCTTTCTTTTTGTTTTGGCTGTGTCGTTACTTGTTTCTGCTACATACATTATTATTGGTCTTCTACTGACCTGCATTATAGATTCTTTATTTTATCTGAACGTTAATGTATCGATTACTTCATATAGTGTTACTAAGGCATCCTTTCTAAGAATCTGTTCGCCATTGTACTGGATCTCTAACTTCTTGTTTAACGTCTCCATATCTAGACATTGTTATTCCTAGTTATCTTATTTTCATCACTTGTTTGATGCTCACTTCATTGACTTCCAATTTACATCGTATTGGTTCTTTGCTAATTATTCTGGTTTTAGTTTTTCTGATTTTAAATCGTCATGATAAATTCTTTTGCCATTGTGTTAAATATGTGAACTAGTCTGTCTTTAAAGACTATATTTATTGTGTTATTAATATTTCATCTTCTGCGAACCAAAAAATTTAATTTCATTTTGCCCCATTATTTATCTCCTTTCATTGTTTACTTTTTATGACTTCATCCATGATTAGATTGAATAGCATAGGCCTTAGTAAATCCCTCTGTCTTACTCCATTGCCTGTATCTATAGGCTTCGTAAGTTTTCCATCTATTCTTCTGATATCTTCTGTATCTTCTTCTATATCTTCTGTATCTATAGACTTCCGTATTGTTGTTATGATAGTTTTTAATTATTTTTATAATCCATAAGGATCTCTCTACTATACCAAAAGATGTATCTATTAAATCTTTAAATCTTACTATGCCAAATGTGTTCTTTAAGTAAATCAAGCGTTCTATGCGGGTCTGTTGTATTTTAATATTTTTTCTATAATTTACTGCATGACAAATATTGCATCTATACACGACCATCCCTTACGGTAACCTTGTTACTCCTCTGCTAAGTTTATGATCTGATTATTCGTTTTTGCAAAATTTTAGTTGTAAATTTCAGTTTAGTATTTAGCAAATTGGTATCACTGTCGTTTTCTGATTGTTTCTTATTGCCCTTTCTGAATAATAAGATTAGCTCGCTTCATTTCTCCATTCCTGTCCTCCATGCTTCTGTGTTATTTTATTGTGACTTCGAATCTTGTTAATTAATACCCTGCCACCGATGTACCGCATATTTCCATGCCAAGCGCCGGTTACAGATATTCCCTAGAGATCTCCAAGCGACGACCCTAAACATAAATTATTATTCAACATTTTCATGGGTATGCATTTTATGCCTATTTCCAGGTATGTGTTTTTGTTCCACGGCAGGTACTACTGCTACCCTCCTGGTATCGGTGCTATGAATATCCCCACTTACAGAGATGTACAACTGAAAGAAGTACTAACTAAAACCCCCTCAGGCTCAAGTTATTATTATCCATATTTAGCCATACATCTCACACTCCCTCTGAGGGGAAAATTAACTCATCCCATATATCTACCATATCTAAAGGATTGAGCTCTGGTGAGGCTCTTTTCTTGTTATCGAGCCCTAGGTGACTTGGTATGCTGAAGTATCTCTCAAAAATTTTCGGACACGTCTGGACGTCGCGAGGAGTATAGTTTACTGCATGACCTTATAAAGATATTCATTTAGACCCAGCTATTTTATGTTCGCTAGGAGGTTTTTGGGAATATCACCAGTAGTAGGTAGAATAATAGGTACTGTCTGGGTACTTTCCATTCTTCATTGTCTCCTGATCTGTATTTCTAGATCTCTGTACTCGGCGATCTTTTCCTTGTATTTAACACGCAAATTATTGGTGTTAGCTATCGCCACATCAAGTGTTGTTTGCCTAGTTTATTAACTTTTTAGTCGTAGCTCTGTATTTCTATATTAACAATTTTTTTTTAATAATTTTTTTTTATTATTTATAATGGTCGAACAGGAACTCAATATCTCCTCCTATTTACGCATTAATTTGCTGTCAAAAACGTCATCACTTATTTTTTTGCATTTATATTCAGCTTTAAATTTTAAGAAATATATATAACACTTTCAGTATAACTTTCAAATATTTTTTTAAACTGTTTTCTGATTGCGGTATCTTTCAAATTCTCTGATCCGTAATAAACACAACGACTATTCGCTCAAAATAATCACGTAAATGCTAAATAAAAACACAAAACTGTGGATTTAACGGGCGGTAAATTATTGTGGGATTATTTAAAGCCGGAGGCAACTTTTAGAATTCATGAATGTTGATTGCAGATTCTAATGGTTCATATGCACACAATAAAAATGAAAACCAAAAATCCGTTTAGACAAATGCAACCGTTTGTACGGGAGATCTATTTAAACAGTATGTATTTTTCATTTTGTTTTATAAGTGGAAATTTATGAGAATATAATCTGGTATCAAGCATTTGTATATTTATAAAATTGGTGCCAAAGGAATAGTCCAATAAATATTGAATATAAAGTTATCTTTATTTAATCATTTAATGCATAACACATGAAGACTACAGGAAAAAAAACAGATCTTTTTAGGCAGCTCAGATTAGTAAGCTCTACAGATGCAAAAGTTGAATACGAATAAAATGGACATTTTATTCGTAAACATAAAAACCAATACACTAATGACGAGGTTGACACCAGCGTATAGCGACAAAAAGAACTATTAAACATCACAGTGGCGGATCCAAAAGGGGCCAGGGGTTGATGACCACCCCCAAAACAAAATTAAATATCAATCAAATAATCCTAAAAAATATAATTTAAAACCCATCAACTTATTAAATCAAATCAATTATTATTATCAAATTATTTAAACTCATTTATTCTAGGGGTAACTGTAGAATTATACGGAAGCCTTTTTAAATTGCTCTTTAAAAAATCAACAAAATTCTAAATACAGTAATACCTCGACTAAGACTTCTACGAATTAAGAGTTACGCGATTTTCAGATTTTGTCAATTCGTCATTTGAGTGCCAGAGAATCGTTCGATTATCGATGAGGTAGAATTACCACCCACTATTGTTCATTCAATGTACATGACATGACTTTTCGCACGAAATCAGCACATTTTTATATTGTATTAGGTATTTCTTATCTTCAGTTTTGTCTACGAATTGGTTGTTTGTAATTTGAATATGTATTATAATTGTTGAGACTGTGTGCTACATTTTATAATTTATCTATAATAAATATCAAAGTGAATATTGTTGTTTAATTAACTCTGTCTGATACGTTAGTGAATACAAATTAAGGAACTGGGGGCTGCTGTCCAAGGTATTTGTGAAACTGTGAAACAGTAGTTTGTCTTATTTTGTTTTAGGTACAACTGGATCACTTAGTCGTCTTCTTCAGTCACCAAAATTAGATTTTAAGTAGGTTACTGAGGTCATAGAGGACACTAAATGCATTCTTCAAAATAAAAGATCAAATGTTGAATCTGTTTCAAAGAACGACTTTCACCGAAAGTTATGAATCTATTTAATCTTCGAGTTGTTTTACCTAAAACTACTAACACACCAGAAGATAAAGTTGCATTAAAAAAATTGTTGACACCTTCCAGGATATTACTGGACTTACTACTTACTGCATATTCCACAGTAGAACAAGAGTTTTCACTGTGGATTCAAAAGTGGAAAAGAGTCGTGCAAAATATTGGAAAACTTCCTGATTGTATTTTAGAAGTATTAGAAAACCTGCGATATTCATATGTATCCAAATATCAGAATATTTCTGCAAATAATAATTACACTGCCAGTCAGTGCAGCAACAGCAGAGCGTAGTTTTTCTACGCTTAAGCGTCTAAAGACTTATATAAAAATAGAACTTCTGCGGAAAGGTTAACTGATTAAGCACTCATCAATGTGCATCCTGAATATATCTAGATGTTGATGTAATCATAGAGCGATTTGCTAAATCGGATAGGCGAAAAGAATACATTTTTATAAAATTAATCAAACTAATTTTCGAAACCAAATTCAGATTTCTGCTTTAATCTGTGCCTTCTAAGAATTGCAAGGCAAAGCAGACGTTGATAAAGATGAAATTAGCGACATGGGAAATCTAAAATTGCATTCAACAACATATCTCCTCAACTAAGCAAAAATCCTTAGCTAATTGGTTTCACGTACTCATAAAGAGTATATTGAAATAAAAGGAAAAACAAATAAAAGGAAATTTTAGATTCCCCATATCTGTAATTACATCTTTATCAACATCTGTTTTGCATTGCAATTCTTAGAAGGCACAGATAAAAGCAGAAATATGCATTTGGTTTAGACAATTAGTTTACGGATTTATTTATCAGATCTCGCTATTCCGTCCAGATCGAAGCCATTTTAGTGTTGCTTCTACTATGGGTGAAATACGTATAAGCGGATACATAGACGCATTATACGTAAAATCAAATCTTTCACCAAGTAACGAAAAAACAAAATTTGTTTATTTTACTAATTTTGAGACCAATTTCCGAAGTGGAAATTGAAACGTCAATAAACTTACTTTTACCTTTAATTGTGGCTTATTCCCATTTAAATAGTAATTACTTTAAAATTCCACAAGAAAATAGCTTCAGAACTAAGTATATCTTATAATATTATTTTTTTGTTTGTTTGAATCATCTGTAGAATAACCACGTGTTTACTTATTTACACGTTGAAATAATAAATAAATAATACAATTACTTTATTCAATTTTAAAAATGTTATTTAAAATTTAAAAATACAGAAAATATAGTACGAAGTATCGCATTAGTCTACAGTACCGTCTACCTACAATACCACTTCTTTTTTAAATTGATCTTTTATTTATTTTTCATTATTTTAAATCTTGGCCTGATACAATTGCCATTTAATTACTAACCATTGGAAGGAGACGGCGGTATAAGAAGATTCTAGTGATTCAAAAATTTGATCTTTTTAACATATCTATCTTTTTATTATCTATTGTCCTCTATCTTTGTAGATTGGGTTTTGAGTTTTACCGGACGGAGCTAAGTATGTTCTATGATGTGTTTTTCAGCACCATTACTTGGTTTGTAGCAATTTGATTTAGGTATGTAATATTTTATCTAGAATCTCCAAGGGTGTTTAGTAATTGTTTTTTTTTCTATTAAATTTTTTGTTGATCTCTATCTCCACTAGGCCTAGGAGGTCACTATTTGTATTAACGTGATTTAGGACTATAACATATTTTTTGTGTCTTTGTGGTTTGCGAGTTTTTGACTATTTGTCTATAATTATTTTAGATAAATATATGTATAATCAGTGTTGCAAGTGTCCTTCTTTAAAGAATTTTATGTTTAAAGAAAAGATTCCAATAAAAGCAATTAATTAAATTTTTCAAATTCTAAAAGCTTGCACACAAATATTTTTAAATAAAAACTTACTATTTTAAACAAAAAAGTTTATTTTCACTTATGGCAGTACGTGGGCGAAATCAATTTTAAATAAAAGAAATATCAACTCGACTGTAAAAATCCGATATCTTTTGATTAGAGTGTCCTATCGACAAAAATCAAGATGCGTTTTAACAGGTTGACTGCGTTACCGGTCCCCTGGGACCGGTGTTCGTTATTATTAAAGTGCGGCGTGTGAAAACTGCAAACTTTTTAAAATTGCGAAAGGCATATCTTCGTTAATATTCGTTTGTTTTAAATGCTAAAAACAGCATTATACTTGTCTTAAGATTCTACACATTTTTAAAAGAAAAAAATGTACCGGGCTTTGGGAGCCGGTAACGCACAGATATTACAATTTGTTACTCGGGTGCGAGACCGGTCTTGCGGGACCGGTGCATATTTATATATCTGCATGCTTGCGCAGTCAAACGACATTTAGTATCGTTTGTATTTCAATAGCAGGTGTGTTTACGTCCGTGTTTTACTAGTCTGAAAATGTCATCTCGCGTTAAAAAGATTTTGATTTTAGCTCAAACAGCTGATACAAACAAAACAAAAACTGTAGAGTGTAACGAACCAAGTACTTCAGTTGAAAATAAAAAATATGACGAAGATAACCTAAGTATTGTAAATTCGCGCCAAAGTCCAACTGATTTAAGAGACCATGTGTTTGCAGAGTTGCCAAATAGTGTCAGTGAAAATGAACAGGACGATCCTTTTGATTCTGTAATCGACAAAAACTATGTTCTTTCTTCAGATGAATCGTACAGTGATGTAAGTGAGAGTGATTTATTCGACGATGATAATGAGACAAAAATTGATAACGAAAAAATCTCCGAATCTGAAAATGATGATGAAAACAAGTAGCATGATATAGGTAAGAGTGACAATGAAACTGGTGAGTTGAATCAATATCAAAATATGCCTATATTATATTTTAACGTTAACGAAATAAAAAATCCTATAGACGCTTACAAGTTATTTGTAACCGATGATCTTTTACAGAATACTGTCACTGAAACAAATAGATTTGCTCGGGAAATGTTGCTAAATATACATCGATCAAAATTACGTATACGTTACTGGGTTGACTGCGATATAGCCGAACTGAATGTTTTTTTTTAATATGTATAGTTATGGGATTAGTTGATGGTCCCGCAATAAATTTATATTGGTCGAAAGATCCCATGTTCAGGAATGAGTTTATTACGACTACCATGAGACGAAACAGGTTCCTTTTACTGATGCGTTGCATTCATTTTTGTAATAATCAGCAGTGTAATAAAGATGATCGGCTCTATAAGTTAGGAGATGTTTTAAAAGTACTGAATAAAATTTTTCAAGCTGCATTAACTCCAGAACGGATTTTGGTAGTCGATAAAAGTATAGTACCTTATCAAGGAAGACTGCAAATAAAGCAATATCTGCCAAATAAAACACACCCGTATGGAATTAAATTATATAAGTTATGTACAGTGAATGGTTATACTAACAACATAATCGTTTATCGTGGTAAAAATACGACTACCAATGCAAATACTGCTCAGAGTGAGCAGATAGTGTATGATCTTTTTGAACATGTTGAATTCGAAAATGGCTACTATGGCTACTTGTATGCTGATAATTATTACTCGAGTTTACCTTTAGCCAAATCATTATTCAAAAAACAAATAATTTAATTTGTGGAACCCTGAGGTCCAACAGAAGAGGTATTCCCAAAACGGTACCTAAAAAAATGAAAAAGGGAGAAAGTTGGGGTACATAGAACAACTCCTTACGTATTATAAAATGGATGGACAAACGGCCAGTTGTGATGTTAAGCACTGATCCAACCCATACAACTACCTTAGAACCAACAGGAAAGTGAAACTGGCAACGTGAGTTTGTATTGAAACCAAAGGCAATTATTGATTACAATCAAGCAAAAAAAGGAGTAGACTTTAGTGATCACATGAGTTCTTATCATTCGATTTTAAGAAAAAGTTTAAAATGGTACCGTAAACTAGCCTTCGAATTTTTGCTTGGAACATCTATTGTAAATGCCTGGTTGTAACAAGAAACTTGACGCAGGAGTTACTTGTTACTACAGCTGCACACGAAAACACCACTACTCCCAAAAGAGTTCCACATACTTTTGTTAAACCGTCAGGACCTGGAAAGAAAAGGAGAAGACAATGCCAAGGATGCTATCATAAATTAAGAGAAACACATTCAAGCAAACAGGCAAGTAATATGGTGACAAAAGTAACAAGTTACTGCAATGAATGTCCTGGACAACCAGGAATGTGTTTATCTTGCTTTAATAGCATTCATAAAAAATAATCTATTTTTCTGAAACTTGATTGTTTTTTTAATAACTACGAAAAAATCTTTTATTTTCCTGAAAATTTTTGTTTTTTTTTTGTTTAATAACTAAGGACACAAATATTATTTAGTCTACATGTTTTTTTGTTTTCAAATATCATTTACACTAATAAAATATTAAGAAGTTTTGATCTTTTAATCTAGATCTGTAAAAAATAGTAAGCTGTCTTAATACTTTAAAATATTCTTAACAGGAAACCTGATCAAAAAACGAATGACAATGGTAAGTTTTAAAATGTTTTTACTGTTAAAAACTGATCTTAAATCTCGTATAATTTATATTATAAAACTGTAAAAATATAAAAACTAATTACGTCACTACCGGTCCCCGACGGTCGGTAATGCACCGTGTTGGCGTCAAGCCACCGGTCCCGAGGGACCGGTAACGCACTTTTCTTGGGTTGACATATTTTGGGAACGCAGTCAACCTGTTAAAGGTGAAGAGCAGCTTTCGTATGCAATCTTTGCATTTTGACGCAAATGAAATCAGTTTCTATAAAGGTGTTACATAAATAAATTCACCATTTTTTACGATTCTCATGAGATCAATTTATTACTTTCATTGACGGGTCACTATGGAATTTTTATTATTAAAGGCCAGTATTCAAAACATATAGCCTGAAATTTCGGTTTTTAAGTTTTATCACAAAATGTGAGGCATTTGAAATATGCAATTTAAACTTTCACATTATAAACGATCTAAAACGGTAAAACTGCTCCTTTTTGGTTATATAAGTATGTTTTTTAGAACGACACAAATTCAGCTCCAAATTTAACCTAATACCGTTTTTGTGAAAGCATTTCATGAAAGCATTTTGGGCATATTTTAAATGCCTTACATTTGTTGCTAAAAGTCTAAACCAAAATTTCAGGCAATATATTCTGGCTCAAATATCAGGCTCTAATAATGAAAATTCTATAGTGATCGGTCAATAAAGTTGATACATTTGATTGATCTCATGAGAATTTTAAAAAGTGGTAAAAATCGCTAAACGTTTATTTATTTAACACCTTTATAGAAACTGACTTTCATTGGCGGCAATATAAAAAAAAATTATAAGCAAGCTGCACTTTTCACCTTTAAAACGCATTTTGATTTTTGTCGATAGGACACTTTGATCAAAAGATATCGAATTTTTGTGGTCGAGTTGATATAGATTTTATTTAAAATTGATTTTGCGCATGTACTTGACATTGAAAATCACCGGTCGCTTCATGGAAAAGCAAGAGGGTAAAATTGTGAAACTTTTTTGCATCTTTTTAGAAGTCCAAGAAATAATATTCTCAGGAAAATTCAGCTTTTTTGTATGATTTTTAGAGATCAAATCTTTGACGAATGGACTAATAATTATACCACCCTTCAATAGCATATTGATGTAAATTTCAAATGATTTATGTGAGATCCATCCATATTTACTAGTCAATATATTTCTTTTACTTTTTAAAAGATTATATTTGTTTTTCACGTTAGATGTATTGAATTTCACAGATAAAATACCTACGTAGTAATAAAATTTTCTACATTTTAAATCAGTAGATACATCATGATACGTACATCCAAAAACAAATATTATTATTTTCATACACTAAAGGAAGAATACCTTCGTCAACTAGTGTGTTCTCTTCAGATGAGTACAGGCAATGGTTGAGCAGAACTCCTTCGACATCAGCCATCTACGAGCAGATACGAGCGTCGAGGGATGTCCTGAATCAACAGCGCGCCGCGAGGTTTACCTACAGCGCAGAAAATATCCACGATGCTTTAAAAAATGTAAGTAGCTTATAATCAATTATTTTTTTAAAAATCTTTTAAAATATGATAAATTGTGCATTTTATTGGATTTCACAAAGCAAATATCCACCATAGCTTATTGGATACCTTTAGAGATTATAGATTTATTATTTACAGATTATAGATAGGTTCTTTTCAATATTAAGTAGCTAAAGACACATATTTATTTTATGGAGGCCCGGTTTATTCTAGTTTTTCAATTGAATGTAGAAGTACATTCTTGCAATTACACGCGAATTGCAACTCAGCACTCGTGCCTCAGAATTAATACACAAAACTATTATTAAACAATACATTAAACAATAATTAATATTATATAATATTGATTAATCTTTTTTTTTAATTGCCGAACTGCCAAATTCCAGTAAGAGCCTAAGAAGGTATTAATTGAATTCTGAGAGGCAACGGTGGGGGAAATCTTTTTTGGACATCTACGTCACTCAACAAGACACCCTGGTATCTTTCGGCCGAGTAGGATACTAGGCCAGAAGACCCCAGGGTAGTGCCGGATTAACAATGTTCCGGCTAAAACCTTAACCACCGTTCCAGAGAGGTGGTCTTGCCACTCAAGAACAACTAAAATAAAAAACTAAAAATTTATAAATAACCATACCTATTACCGTAAATCAGAAAATGTTTCAGACGTTAGGCCATAAACTAATAAATAATATTAACCATAAATTTCAGATCCCTGGCTCAATTTCCTCCTTTGTCCTCCTGCTCCTTTTCTTCATCACCCCAGAAATCAGACAGTGTACTTCTCTCCATTCTTTCTCTCCTCTCAACATTATGTTTACAATGTTTCTTTTATCCAGCCCGAAACCCATTCGAATCTCGAAATCTCCCCTCTCATTTGCCCCTCTCTATGTGGGCCTAAGCGTCCGGTACCCCCCAAACAGTACAGTCTGCCAAGGAAGATTTGCCGATTCTATTTGTGAAGTTGCCAAAACTACCATGTCCGGCCAGGAAGTAGTCTAGTTTCCTGGATTTACATTCCCACCACGGCCTCACATCGGAAATAAGCTCCTTCGTCCACCTTGCCTTTTCGCTATCATTCGCCCATTCTCTCTGCCACTCTACTATCGCTCTTTCCCTCTCATTCTCATCTATATTTACATCCATTCTCCTCGCATACACCTCCGCTCGCTCTTTGTACAACAAAACGATCGGTATCACCGCTCCAATGACATATAGAGCCCCATTTGAATATATGCACTAGATACCCTGAGGAGCATTCGCCTTTGCGAAGTCTCTATCAGCTTAGCGTATTTCGCAGTGTTTAGTACGCTACACCACACGGGGGCAGCGTAGGTTACCACCGACTGGAAAACTCCATTTAGCACCTTTCTTTTGGTGCTACCTGGAGCTCCAATGTTTGGCATCAGCAGTATCAACGCCTCCAAATTTCGGTTCGCCTTCTCTACCATCTTTTGGATGTTTACTCCGAACCTTAGTCCTTCCGACAACCAGACTCCCAGACATTTAATCGATTTGACCGGTGCAACCTCCACACCTTCCACTATAAAGCGAAGAAAGGATTTTTCCCGGCTCTGTTTGTGAACTAACACCTCAGTAACATCGTTAATAATTTGCTTTGTGAAGTTCATATAAAATGTTCTATAATTTCAAACGGCGTATGTGTTTAAATACATAAGGGTAAAGGTCGTGGCATATTATCGTGCATGTTGCGTTTCCAGCACACAGCGTTTAGTTTCCGAAAAATATAATTTAAATGGTTTTAAATATGAACAACGCACACTGTCCGGAACATAGCGTTTCAGACACTTAACGTTTCCGTTCAGTATATTCGAAAACAATATTTTACCGTAGTAACCGAGTCGTAACCGGTTTGTAAGGATAATGTTAATTAGATATCCGTCGTCTTCCCCTAGTTGTTTATTTAGGTCTATGTTTGATTTTGATACAGGGTATTTAAAAAAATAATTTTCGAGACTATTTTGTCATTTATGCATGTGTTTTTATTGCTTTGTGACAATTAATCACGGAAGTGATAAACAATTAAGAATTTAATAATAATTAATAGGTTTATCAATTTTTTAAAATGAATAGGATTCAATATCAAACCAAAAAGTAGTTTTAAAAAGAAGAGGTATCACTTCCGTGATTAATTGTCACAAAGCAATAAAAACACATGTATAAATGACAAAATAGCCTCGAAAATTATTTTTTTAAATACTCTGTATCAAAATCAAACAAATACCTAAATAAACAAGGAGAAAATGACGGACATCTAATTTACATTATCCTTACCAACCGGTTACGGCTCGTTACAGAGCCGTCGACATCAGTAAAATATTGTTTTCAAATATACTGAACGGAACCGTTAAGTGTCTGAAACGCTATGTTCCGGACAGTGTGCGTTGTTCATATTTAAAACCATTTAAATTATATTTTTCGGAAACTAACCGCTATATGCTGGAAACGCAACGTGCACGATAATATGCTACGACCTTTAAAGCTTATTTTATCTGTAAGGGAAACTTCTATTACAACCCTTAATATTATCAATATTTTCCTAAAAGTTCAAAAGTTGCATTAAGATATTTTTCCCTTCTTCTGTAAATAGAAAAATTAAAATATATTGAGTTTGGAAAAGTTCTAAATGAAATATTATCCTTTACTAAATGCAGCTGTTATCATAACTCGAAAAACTCTGGACTGAATATCGTATCGCGTGTTAATCCCAAATATAAACAAACTTGATTTGAACGTTTCGGTATAAAACTGTTTAAAAAGTAAACAACAAACATGAACTGTCATTATATGAGATAGGTTAGTTATAGCCGGCAAAACAACGATAGAGGCGATTAAAAATTCAAGCAACTTTTTCTATACTTCCTGATCAAATAATACTTTGTGTGTTATAGTTGACATTTTGTTTACAATGTTTAGAAACATTGTAAAAATAAAAATATTAAAATAACGGTAATGGAAATTAACAAAATAATTTATTAAGAATATTGTAAATAAATTTTATTTTCAAGTAACAAAATACAATAATTGTTATAACTTTTATTTTATCTGTAACTACTTGCTAAAAGTACACGCGTGGCGTACTTTATACGCCACAAGAGAATACACTTAAAAACAGTAGTTTTGTTTATTTTTTATTTTTTTTTTGAAAAAATACACTTAGTTGTTTGTTATAAACCTTATTTATTAATATATTAATAATATTGAACATTTAGAGTAAGTCAGATAGAATGCAATTGTTATCAACAAATTTTTTGAAACCAAAGAGACATAATATTAATACTAAAATATAAAAAATAACAGTTAAAATGATAAATATTTATTGCACATCCTCTGAGCTGTCATCTTTATTTTATCATTGTGTGCAAGTAACAACAGCAACAGAATGATCCTTGCAGACTGATCTGAGACAAATGCTGCATGTCATCGTTGTAGTCCGGTTTTTCTGTCTACCAAAATAAAAACACCTCTCTCGTACTTTTGCTGATGGTTCTTCATTTCGTTGAGCTATTTAAGGCCGCTTATATGTGTTTAGAACTAAGATAATGGCATCAACACCCAACAATAGAGCCAGAAACATCGGCCACCAATTCACGGTTGATAATTCTACCTTTGAAGTGGTGGACAAATTCACATACTTAGGCTCCCTGATCACCAAGGAGAACGTCATGACGGAAGAAAGCAAGCGAAGAATAATCCTAGCAAATAAATGCTATTTTGTACTGAGTAGACATATGAGAAGCAGAAACTTAAGCCAAAAAACAAAAATAACCATATGCAAAACCCTTATACAACCAGTGTTGACATATGGGTCGGAGGCATGGACCATTTCCAAGGCAGATGAAAATCTCCTGCTTATATTTGAACGAAGGATCCTGAGAAGAATATTTGGTGGCATCTGTGAAAATGGTGTTTGGAGAAGGAGGTACAACTAGGAGATATATCACAGATATAAACATATATTTGGTGGTAGAAATAGATAGACATAGTATCCTATGATAGTTATAAGATGAGACGTAGTATCCTTTATAAAAATAGGAAGACTAAGATGGGCAGGACATCTGGCAAGATCACAGCAGAACAACCCTCCTAGAAGAATCCTTATGTCACAACCTGTGGGAAGTAGAAAAATGGGTAGACCAAAACTCAGATGGAGGGATGGTGTAGATGAGGATGATAGACAAATAGGCGCAGCAAACTGGCAACAGTTGGCAATGGATAGAACTGACTGGCGTAATAGACTTGGGAAGGTCGAGGCTCTTTTATAGGGCTGTAGCACCAATGATGATGATGATATGTGTTTAGAAAAAGTCTTATGTTCGTATTCGTATAAGTTTTATTATACGAACTTTTCTTTTCCCGATAAATAAAGTACTTGGAAGCGAAGAAGTGTCCCTTTGTGGAGAAGGTCTTTGTTCATGGATGGTATAACTTGTTTCATTTTTTACTATAGATCGATCAGTTGTAAACGATAGTTTAAATTTCTAATCTGGGATTTATGG
This sequence comes from Diabrotica undecimpunctata, assembly GCF_040954645.1. Taxonomy (NCBI): domain Eukaryota; kingdom Metazoa; phylum Arthropoda; class Insecta; order Coleoptera; family Chrysomelidae; genus Diabrotica; species Diabrotica undecimpunctata. The sequence continues at coordinate 48,448,427 of NC_092804.1, read as the reverse complement.
TGGGATTAAAAGGACAGATGTTGACTGTTGTCTCGAATTCACTAAGTCTATTATTAAGTTCTTCGATATGCTTTTGCGAACAAGCAGTCTATGTTATATGGAGTTACCAGCTTATACAGCAGCATATAATTCCATTTTCTCTATAGCCTTCGTCAGACTTGTAGCTTGAATGACCATCAAGCAATAAGAGGACGTTATTTTTAACTGCGCATTGTTTATGTTGTTGGAAATACTTTCTTCTTCTTCAAGTGCCATCTCCGCGGCGGAGGTCGGCAATCATCATAGCTATTTGGACGTTTGAGACGGCTGCTCTGAAAAGTTCATTTGATGTACATCCGTACCACTCTCTTAGGTTGAGCAGCCATGACATTCTACGCCTCCCCATGCTTCTCTTTCCTTGGATCTTCCTCTGTATAATCAGTTGGAGCAAGGTGTATTTCTCTCTACGTGTAATATGTCCGAGATATTCCAATTTTCTTGTTTTAATTGTATTTAAAATTTCTATTTCTTTATTCATCCTTCTCAGAACCTCTTTGTTTGTGACGTGTTCTGTCCACGATATTTTCAGAATTTTTCTATACACCCACAGCTCGAATGATTCTAGTTTTTTTCATTGATGTTGCATTCAAGGTCCAAGATTCCATTCCATAAAATAAAGTCGAAAAAACATAGCACCCCGCCAACCTAACTTTTAGTTCCAATTTTAAATCCCTTGTACATAGCACTCTTCTCATTTTGTTAAAATTTGCTTTAGCCTTTTCTATTCTGATTTTCATCTCCTGAATGTAATAATTTGTGGAGTTAATCATTGTTCCCAGATATGCAGATTTGTCCACTTGTTCGACGTAGGTTCAGTTTATTAGAAGATTCTCGTTATTTCTTTGACTTTTCAAAATTCTCATAAATTTCGTCTTCTTGACATTCATTGTTAGACCATACTCTTTTCCATACTCCGCTATTCTGATCACCAGTCCCTGAAGATCTTCAATATTTTCGGATAAGATCACAGTGTCGTCCGCATATCTAATGCTGTTAATGGGAACTCAATTTACCTTTATTCCAGCTGTTTTACCCCCAAGAGCGTTTTTCAGGATCTCTTCGGAGTAGGCATTAAAAATAATTGGCGACAATACGCATCCCTGTCTCACTCCACATCTTATTTCAATTTCTTCTGACAGCTGTTCGTTAACACGTACTTTTGCTCGCTGTTTATAGTAGAAATTTAATATGATCCTGAGGTCGTTGTAGTCAATCTTCTTTGATTTCAGGACATTCATTAATTGTTTATGTCGTACTTTATCGAATGCTTTATTATAATCAATAGTTAATATTCCAGATTCGTAGCAAGAACAAAATGTTCCATATGGGGCACGTTGAAATAATCATTTATTTGTTTTTTCCGAAAGAATATTATTGCTTAAGAAATAAATTAACCCGCAGCATTTACACAAGGAACAACGATGATACTTTGTCTCTTTTCAGCGCTTGTTAGGAAACGAACCGGTTTCTACACTTTATGTGCTAAGATTTTGGCCATCTTGCTAGAGACCATCCGGATACCAGACTCATTTATGTTATATTATATTCTCATAGGATGGTATTTTTATTTGCTATTTTTTTTAAACTTGGGAAAACTTAACAATTGCCTCTTTATTAAAACCTCTCACTCTAGCAGGTCAGATAGCTTCAGCAGTTTAAAAAAAAAAGCTCTGGGTGCCTCTTTAGAAAATCTCTAGGTCAAGCCATTTCAACTGACTTTTGGTTTTTAGAAAACCCGTGTTTAATACCGTTCCGTTCATTAAGCTCGTAGGTCATTTCACCAATCTTTTTCGTCGGCATGCCAAAAAATCTATCTTTCATCACCAAAGCATACTTCTTTAAGTAAGTCTCCAATTCTTTAGGCAATTTTGTAGTGAATTGACTAAGGCTTTTCGAATAAACTGTTATCTAAAAGAAAGTATCAATAATTTTCTGACATTTCTCGTATGAAGTGGTGGTAAAAGTGGTCTACTTTTAGTTCACTTACCAATACATTTTTATTTTTGGCCCTTACTTTTAAAATACTCAAGGGCATCATTTTACCTGAAGGGACCTATTCATTGCGTTCTGACTTTTGTTGTGGTATTTAAACAATTTATTGCTTTTATAACATAAGTATATAGTTACATAAAATAGTATATTTAAGAATACAATGCATTTTAGTACCCACTATATTCCTTAAATTACCAATTAGACTAAAATAAATCAATTACTAATAATATTATTCTACAACAAATATTTTTCTTCCTCCAAATTTTAACGGGCTTAACATCTTGTAATTTAGAGAAATTTATATTCATTTATTAACAAAACAATATTATTTAGATGGAAAGTGGTCTGTATAGCGGATACGGTCGTCCAGGAGCTACTTCAACTCTAGACAGACATTTCACTAGGTCGCAAACGGCGAATATTCCTGCGAGATCATTATCAACTCAACATATCACATCATCATCAGGTAAGTTACAATATTTTTCTTATAATAAACACTTATAATTAAATTTTTCTTTGGAAATAAACAAGAATTATATAATTAACTATTTATTTGTTTGTTAAACAATGTCTCAGAATCGAAATTAAATAGCAGACAAAAAAACAGATATGCAAAAAATCACATGTTTTCTAATTCAAATGAGCTGGTAAATTTTCCTAAAATCTTTTTTTTTTTTCTTCACTGTGACCTCTATGTACATTTAAGCTTATAAGTACTATCTGGAATGTCACCGTATATTATCCAGCAGCAGTTTGTTACACAGCCTTCTTACAGAACATTTACAAGATCTCTAACCATTAGTAAGTCTATTCAGTAAAGCAAGTTATCAGAGAGGGCTTAAATTTAATAAAATTAATATTTCAAAGACAAAGTGGATGGAAGTTGGACAGAATAATACAGATCAAGGTTTGCTTTCGCTTGTTAGAAAGAAATATCTCGGCAGTTGGTTAACTGTAAATTGTGACTCTGGTGAAGAGATAATAACCAGTATCGAAATAGCACGTGAGGCTTTTATGACCTGGAAAGAAGTTTCATGTAACAGAAACCTGTCGATACATATTCATAAGAAGGTACTGAAATGGTATATGTGATCTATCCTATTATATGGTTGTGAGACATGGACAATAAAAACCACATTGCTTAACAATATAGAAGCATTCGAATTGTGGTGCTATCGACGGATCCTAAAATATCATGGGTTTTGCACACTTCTAATAAAGATATTTTGAAAATAGTAAATTCAGAATGCTTGCTCACAAACACCATAAAGAGAAGAAAAACAGAATACTTTAAACATAGAATTAAATGGGCTAGTACCACAGTAGAAGAATTATTGATATTGTATTATATGATATTGGCCATCGTCTGAATAGGGATACAACACCTAAAGAAGAAGAAGTCTGTTATGATTGTTGTGTTTCATTTTGCTTGATTTCTTCTTTCGTGCAGGCAGATCCTGTATAGACAGCATATTTGCTCTTAAGCAAGTTATTGAATAAAGATTAGCCAACAACTTTTCAACTCATGTAGTCTTTATAGATATGACAAATGCATACGATAGTGTACCACTGTCAATGTTATTGGTAGCAATGGAAAAACAAGGAATAAATAAAAAAAATATAAAAGCAGTACAACAGCTTTACAAAAATATGGCGGCGTTTAACATTAAAACTGAAAACAAATTAACTAAAGAAACTCGTATTAGTAAGTGTCTCAAGCAAGGCTGCTGCATAGCACCTACACTCTTCAAAATATATCTGAATGAGTCGCTCTCAGTGTGGAGAAGAAAATGCTGCAATATTGGCATTCCAATCGAAGACGAGAGATTGTACACGATACACTTTGCTGACGACCAAGCCATTCTAGCTGAAGACAAGAGCGATATAGACTATATGCTTAGAAAACTGGAGGAGGAGTACGCCAACTGGGGCCTGACAATATACAAAAAACCGAGTATTTAGTTACAGGAGAAAAATCAGAAAACCTACAAATGGAAATAGGAACTATAAAATCAACTGAAACCTTTAAATACTTGGGAGTCCAAATAACATCAAAAGCAGTGAGTAACGAAGAAATACATTCTAGGATTGGCAAAACAAGATAGCCATTACACAGCTACACAGACTAATGTGAAATAATAAAATAACAAAAGAAAATAAAGGGCCTTTTTTTTTCAGAATTGATTTTTCTTTCATCCGGATAGAGTGTTTCGAGCTCTAGGTTAGCAGCGTCTTGAGAATTCCTTTTACTGAAGTTAACTTTAGTAAAAAGGACTTCTGGATTATTCGAATATTTAAAATACATGGAGAATGGATGCATCCTACTATACAGCATAGACTGCATTTTTAGCCACTCTACTTTAGACCTATCAACGCTTGTCTTTATGTTCGTAATGTTACTTTCTAAGGCTTTCGTCGTTATGAAATCGTCTCGTTTCATCTGTACTACCTTGAATGGATTATTTTTTCTCGCTACTGTTATCACGGTGTTCCAATGCTACGGAATGTATATGTTTGAGAAATACCTCTTCTGCTTTTCTATGAAGCCGAAAGCTCGGTCACAAGATGAGTAGGAATGGCCACTCACTGTAAATTTGTGATCAATCTTTTCCACAGTATAAGCTGCAGTTGATACAATGTACATACACAACACCGCAATTTTTATATTGCGGTTCTGACCACTACATTGGTTTAAGTACATTATTAGTTTCTTTGTACGTACATTATCTCTAATAAATTTTAATAAATATTAACCTATTTAGCAGCATTGTGAATCCCTAAACAGTAAGTCCATAACTGCCGTTTATAATAGCATATTTCAGTTGGAAATTACCAGAGTTGGAAGAGTCTTCACTAGATCAAATATAATTACTGTGGTGTCATTGTTTTCTTTTGCATACTGTATATCAATTTTCATATTATTCATGGCACTTTCCGCTTTTCTTAAATGAATCTCCTTGGCAGTAGTAAGTTCAGCCTCCTTGTAATGTTCACTATTTTCACAAGCCTTTATATTTACTTTGAAATTATAGCATTTCTTACATGAATCTGTTATAGGAGCATGGAATAATAAGTTGAACTTCTCAGTGAATATGTTCTTTCTATATTAGGAATACATTATTGTCAAATTCAAATCAGGTGGCAAATACTGTCTTGTCTCACTTTTGTGTCTGGTGTAGTGTGAATCGTATTTTGGAAAAGTAATAATGAACTCCTTTACTGCATTTTCTTTCAGCTCAGGGGTTTTGTTTTTTGGGACATATTTACCTCGCTTGTCAATAGGGGGTGTATCACCAACTGTTTTATTTTTCAAAACCCTTGTGAGACGTCCATCTGATACTTGAAGGACATGTTTGAAAAATAACTTGCAAGCACAAATTTGTTTTCCGTTCACTTGTAAATGATACAGTCTGGAAAATTCTCTGGGCTTTGTTGTGGCATCGTTTGCATTTTGTTTACATGATCTTGCTTTAATTACGACATTTACGAGTGAACACAGGTATGAGCTTTGCAAATTGAAATTTGATAATTCATAAAATTTGGAAAATAGTACTCTTTGTCTTTCAGGGTCGATCTTCTCGTGACATTTTTCTTTACAGGGACATTGATATTGTGTATTTATCGTCTTAGCGAGAACGAGAACGCCTTTAGTGTTAGTGTTTTCCTCACCTTTAGCTCGTTTGTTTTTTCTCACATTTTTCCTTGTCGTCTTTGTAGAAACTGACGACTGGTCTTCTTCATTAGACAAATCTTCAATAATATGTTGCAAATTTGGAGAAGAGCTCCTGCTGCGATGATCTGGAACTCGGAACCTGAATCCTGATAGGTCTCCTCTGGGCTTGATTCAAGTATATCTCGTAATTCATTTTCGATGTTATCGGTAGTTTCAGCCCCACTCCCTCCATCATGTGCAGTTGCTACAACTCCAGGAACATCTGCAGCAAACAAACACAACAATAATTACTATTTATGTAAGATGTAAGCTTTGAAAAAATTAAAGCAATACAATTAATGTTTTTTTGTAGGTTATGTTGACTTGACAAAGGTTATAACAGTTGAATTATTGGTTAAATAATAGAGAACTCACCTTTTACGTTTCATGCAGTGCCTTCCGCGCCTTCGTCCTCACTTTTATTAATGTTTTTATTGATTTTCTAATTAAAACACTGTTATAAAATGAGAAACACTCAAATAACCTCTCAATAATAATCACAATGACAGTTAAGCGTTGCCAATGCCACAGTATCCCAAGTCACCTGGTTCACTATGATTTTTAAAATGGAGTATAAAATTATAATACCAAAACAATACTAGTGTCGCCATCTGTTATTCTCGGAGAAAACTAATCTTGGGCCACTATGGCTTTGAAAATATTATTATTTCACCCACCGTTTTTGTGATAAAGTCTAAATATGAAAAAATATCACTTGGGCCACTCTGGTTCTTGTGGCCTCATATATTGTGGAGTGATTCTTCTGGATTAAATGTTTGCTCCATGTTACTTAGCTTTTCTGAAAGAATCCATGCGACTGTCTTCTTTATTTCCCTATGTTTTAATCTTCTCATATCAAATTTTTGTAGTTATTCTTTTTTGTAACCTTTTTAAATCTAAACCTAAATTCACCAATAACAGGAATATGATCTGACGATACGTCAGCATCGGGGTAACTTTTAACTGATAGGCAGTCATTACGGAATCTCTTGTTCATCATTATGTAATCAATTTGATTCCTTATTGTGTTTCCTGGTTGATCTTGCAGAGAGATCTAAGTATACAAACCTCTTGGTGGTAGAAGCGTAGAAACCCCTATTATGGAGTAAAACTGCTTTTTAAGCTGCGCTTTGATGAGTCGTTAAAGAGTGGATGCTTAGTGCATTTTGAATTGAATCATCAAGCCTTTATTATCACTACAGTAAACTAGATTTCTTTCTTTAATGAACTAAGGCACACAATTTTTTGCACGAGTACGTGAAAAGAATTTTTATTTTTATTTTTGCTTTAAACAAAGTTTTTGCTTCAAACAAAAGAGTTTTCGTTGTATCGCATGCCTTTTTCCTGCTAAAAGGAAAGTTGAGGAGTAATACACAAGGCCTCTGCGAAAAACTATTTATGTAAGATTATACTTTATATACAAAAATATTACCTTTTAATCACCTAAGGCTGTCTTTATAATTGCTATTTCGGCTTAAAATAAGATAAACAATAAACCAAATGTTATTTCTTCATTAACCTTACCTTACTATCTCTATTCAATACCGAGGGCACTATGACTTTATAATTATTCACTTGTATGGAGAAACAGTAGATTCAATTCAAGGCAGAAATTAATTTCGGATATAGAATATCAAATGTCAAAGTTTACAAATCTCTTTTGAATGTCTACCAAACATCAGTGCTGGTAGGGTGGAAACTAGTGTTTCCCGCAAATTTGCTAACAATGAGAGCGCGTTCGGGTTTAATCAATCTCAGTGGAATTCTGGGGTGTGACGGTATTTGAAAGTTGGTATTTTGGAACTAAGTTATTAGAATGCATATGTTACTTTAGCTTTATATTATTAAAACAGAAAATAAATGAAAAGAGTGTATGGTTTGACTGAAAACTCTAATGGCAGACACTTCTTAAACATACGATCAAGTGAGTAATAGAGGACTTGTGATTTGTAAGATCAAAGTCCAAATTTTTTAAATGTAGTGAAATTTGTACACATATTTTGGTAATTTGTTTACAAAACTCACTTAAGTTGGAGGTTCGGTATAAAACGATACACCTTACTGTAAATTACTCCTGAGTAATTATAGACAAGGCGAAAAGCTCAGGTGCGTTCAGAAAAATATTCCAATGAGATTTTTTTTCACTTTCATGAGATACCCCAAAATAAGGTTGAAGTGGTCGTTCAGACGAAAAGTTATTCAAATTTTTTAAACATTTTTTTTTAAACAAAATGTAAGTATCATTTTTTTATCCGACCAAAGGGTTTTTGAACTTTTTGTTTTCACTTGATCGTTTTCTAGATATAAATAATTTAAAACTGAAAAAAATAACGAAAAATTACGGTTTTCAAGACACAAAAACTCAACTACAAAATATTATTTTTAAATTCACCAAGGACCTAAATTCAAGTTCAAACCTTGTAGTCTAGGCGGGATCTGTTTTGGATTGGACATTTTCCATAGGAAGCTATTTTTTTGCTGGAATCCCTTCAGGATGTGCCAAATATCGATAATCACGATATGCGCCAGTCGCAAACCCTGTGCAAACAAAATCTGAAAACAATTAAAAATTTCTCATTTTTTTGCTCCTATTTTCGTTTATAATTCGGAAAATATTGATCCTAGAGAAAAAATTATAATAAGTTAAAAGTTTCGTTATTCAATTTTACACAATATTTCATTAGCTAGCAATTGAAAATTTAATGATTATTGTTGAAAAAATAGCAATAATTGGAAAAAAAGTACAAAAAAATGAAGTTAATCCTTTAAATGTTGTCGACTTTCTAAACTTGACTTACAAGCTCCATATTCCGCCTAGAAAAATCTTTTAATATGTTTAAAACGTGTGCTAAATTTTGTTAAGATCGGTCGGATAGGTTTTGCATAATAATTTTGCAACCCAGCCTACTGGAGAAAATCGCAAATTTTCAAATTTATAGTAGGCCCTAAATAAGGCGCTCAGATAGTTGCAAATTTTTTTACACATAAAGAAAGGCTCAAACTTTCAAACGATTTTTGTAAAGTTCAAATCGGTTCACTAAAAGAGCCTAGAAATTTTTTTAAAGTTTTAAACATTTTTATATATATATATATATATATATATATATATATATATATATATATATTAGGCTTATAAACAAATTGAATAACTTTACGAGCTTTAAACATATTAATTTCAAAATTTATACACTTAAAGAACATTAAAAGACGCTTCTTTAAAAAAAAAAAGATATATTCGGCTTACTGGTTGCCGAGATATTGAAGGTCAAAGTTGGCATACATTTGCCGTGTAACCATAAGTGATAGAGGGCTCGTTTTTAAACAAATACCCTCGTATTGTCAGGTACTTTTTATATGAAAAGTTTTACGTAATGCGCTTCATGGCAACATCCATAAAAAAGACAAATAAAAAACCGTTTTGGCGTAAAATGTCGCTCGGAATGCATGAGAGGTGGTGATGGGGGACATTCATTCGAAATGTGAATCGGCGAGTTCAAAATCATAGCGCGCGTTAAAAATTGCATTATCTCGGCTTCTTGTTAACCAATTTTGCTCTTTTTTTTAATCGATGTCTCGGACGACAAGGATTTCAAATATCATATTTTCAAATACCATTTTTAATTGCAAATTTCGAAATTTGCAATAAACAATTGTATGTTAAACAAGTAATTGCATTTTTCTTCATGCATTTTTTTTGAGCTTGCAATTTATACATTGAAGTAAATTGTTACTTTTAGTAAACAAATATGTATTTATAAATTATTAATAAATAATTTAAATTGTTAAAACAAAGGCGAACGAAAATTTTTTTTTTTTCATAAATAAACTTTATTTTGACTCAATCTTCAATAATATTTTTTAAAGTCTTTTTCTTTTTTTGGAGGGATATGTTGAAAGCTCGTAAAATTATTCAATTTGTTTATAAGCCTAAAAATGTTTAAAAAATTTTCTAGGCTCTCCTAGTGAACCGATTTAAATTTTACAAAAAGCGTTTGAAAGTTTGAGCCTTCCTTTATATGTAAAAAAATTTGCAACTATCTGAGAGCCTTATTTAGCGCCTACTATAAATTTGAAAATTTGCGATTTTTTTCCAGTAGGCTGGATTGCAAAATTATTATACAAAACCTATCCGACCGATCTTAACAAAATTTAGCACACGTTTTAAACATATTAAAAAGTTTTTCTAGGCAGAATATGGAGCTTGTAAGTCAAGTTTAGAAAGTCGAAAACATTTAAAGGATTAACTTCAATTAAAGGATTCAAGGATTAACTTGTTGCTATTTTTTCAACAATAAACATTAAATTTTAAATTTCTAGCTAACGAAATATTGTGTAAAATTGAATAATGAAATTTTAACTTCTTATAATTTTTTCTCTAGGATCAATATTTTCCGAAATTATAAACGAAAATAGGAGCAAAAAATGAGAAATTTTCAATTGTTTTCAGATTTTGTTAAATAAAAAATTTAGCACAGGGTTTGCGACTGGCGCATATTGTGATTATCGATATTGGGCACATCCTGAAGAGATTTCAGCAAAAAATAGCTTCCTATGGAAAATGTCCAATATGGTCTGAATTTCTACAGATTCCGCCTAGTCTATTGTTCTAACATTTCCGAATAAGTACTTTGGTCTTATTTAATTTTAAAATATCGCTTTTTAATCGTTAATGAAGCGCTTATGACAGGACCGGCGCTAGGTATGCAGGGTTTATAAGAGAGAGAAATAAGATCTTTAGCATAAATCTTTGCTGGTTTTAATTTTCATTGTATAAATGAACGCTTGCCCTGCCATGCGCGGTTTTTTAGATCATTATAAAAAATCTGTTAAAAGTTTTCTCCAAAGTTGATCATTTTCGAGTTATAAATAATCTAAAGCTGAAAAAGACGCAAAATTAGTTGCGTTTTTTCTGTTTTCAATTGTTTATATTATCTCGAATACGATCAAGTTTACAGAAAAATTACAAGAGACCTATTTTGTTTAGAATGGCCCAAAAAATAAAAAAAAAATACGTTCCATTTATGATCTTGGGTTGTCATCCTTTTTATATTTAAATTCCAATTTCTTGTGACGTTAACATGCTTTTCTAAAAAATTGAACATGTAGTTAGTACTTTATAAAAAAGAAATTCAAATCAAATATTTTACACAAAATTTATAAATTGTTTGGCATTTTGTAATTATAAATATTATTTGGCTACAGAAAAAGTATTATTGTTTTAAAATTGATTTCATTATGCATTTGGTTTCATTAGTAGTCAATTAATATAATCAATAAGAAGAGATTTTACAGGAACTGTTGAAAATAATGTATTTGATCGGTAAGACAGTTTCTCTTTCTAAAACAAAGAACTTGTTCCATCTTATTTATTGTTAACGAACGTGCTCAAAGATATTTAATATCTTTGATATTTATTAAGATAATTAAGAATGTTATTTTAATGTTTCAATTTTATTTATGTGTATAATCTTTTAATTTCTTTACTCCCGATGAAGCTATTAAATAAATTGCGAAATATTGAGCTTTAGAGAAAACAAAGATTTTTATTTAATATAAACCACATACCGTATATTTCCAACATATTTATATGTATAAATATATATATATATATATATATATATATATATATATATATATATATATATATATATATATAGTAAACTCTTAAATATTGGGGAAATCTGCAAGAAAAACTCTAATGAGTATCAATTTTTTCGTCGAACGTTTTCGCCAAAGAGAATTAATTTGGCTTCTTCAGGGCTGAAAGAGAATAAATTATAATTAGCTACCATATATTACCTATTAAAACATTATTGATCTTACCGTAACTTAGAATTGTAGAGTTAGAATATTAAGAAACTTTGCTAGTAACATAGTGGTTGTTTTTTGGTACTATGTGCAAAAAAAGTTTTTTTAAGGTTTGAAATGTATGGTAGCTTTGAACTTAACACGCAAAGGTTTACCCAAGGTTAATCGAAAAACCCAATGTAACTACATTTAAAAGGAGGTAATTCTTTGAATTGTCGGCAATAACTAAATTTTTGATTTTTAGAACGTTTAAAAGTGAGGTTCTGTTTTAGCCAGAACGCATCCGCTGACAATTTCAAGTAGTTCTTATGAATCTTTATGTCGTTAAGGTTCATTGGTAAAAACGAATGAAATTAAATCCCAGTATAGGGAAATATTATTTTGATTTACTTTATTTAATTATATTCTATTGTTCATGTATTATTATATCTTATTGAGATGTATCTAAGAAAAGCAAGGGAATGTTATCTTTTTTAGTTAATGAAAATTAATTACAAAGGTAGGTTAGTTGTTAATGAATATATCAGTCAAGTTAGTTATCTGTGATGTTGTATTGTTCTTGGTATCTGATTTAAGTAAGAAGTGGTATATATCGCTTAGATTCTTAATGTCACTCTTAACATTAATGGAGAAATCGTTAAGGAAAATCTAAGACATTTCAATGAACTCTCTTTTAGATTTATTGTTCTCACGGTGGAGAATTGTAGTGTTCGTATAGTCCATGAGATGACCAGTGGAATGGACATGTTTGGCTAATGCACAACGGTCAGGGTGAAGTAGAGAATCACTTTTGTGTCATGTAATACGTGATTTCAATAATTGAGATGTTTGACCGATGTAGGAATTGTTGCAAGAGAGACATGGAATGTTGTAGACAATGTTACTAAGCCTATCTATGGGAGTGTTATCTTTTATCTTAGAATACAGATTATTAATTGTTAGGGCTGATCTACAAGCTACATTAAGTTTAATGTTATTATTATTATTACCAAAGCTATTTTCAACACTTTTCAGAATCCCTGTTAACCCCGGAGTGATATCTCTGAAATATGGTAATGAAAAATATTTGTTGATAGGAGTATCCGAGACTGGGTTCCCACTTAAGACATCAGGATCAGCATTGTTAGTCGCGAAGGAAGGTGAAATATCGTCGTTATGGATAGTATTAAACAAAATCTTATTCACTAGTGTTAGATAAGCGTTTGAAATAAAAAAAAAATATTTTTCATCTGTTTGATTAAGTTGACTTTTGTAGAATTATTATGGTATGAGTGGTAGTTAAGGTATCTACCAGAATGGGTCGGTTTTTCTGGTAGATACCTTAACTACCACTCATACCATAATAATTCATTATCACAACACCATTAGTGAATAAGATTTTGTTTAATACTATCCATAACGAAGATATTTCACCTTCCTTCGCGACTAGCAATGCTGATCCTGATGTCTTAAGTGGGAACCCAGTCTCGGATACTCCTATCTACAAATATTTTTCATTACCATATTTCAGAGATATCACTCCGGGGTTAACAAAGATTCTGAAAAGTGTTGAAAATAGCTTTGGTAATAATAATAACAACATTAAACTTAATGTGGCTTGTAGATCAGCCCTAACAATTAATAATCTTTATTCTAAGATAAAAGATAAGACTCCCATAGATAGGCTTAGTAACATTGTCTACAACATTCCATGTCTCTCTTGCAACAATTCCTACATCGGTCAAACATCTCAATTATTGAAATCACGTATTACACTACACAAAAGTGATTCTCGACTTCACCCTGACCGTTGTGCATTAGCCAAACATGTCCATTCTACTGGTCATTTCATGGACTATACGAACACTACAATTCTCCACCGTGAGAACAATAAATCTAAAAGAGAGTTCATTGAAATGTTTTATATTTTCCTTAACGATTTCTCCATTAATGTTAAGAGTGACATTAAGAATCTAAGCGATATATACCACTTCTTACTTAAATCAGATACCAAGAACAATACAACATCACAGATAACTAACTTGACTGATATATCCATTAACAACTAACCTACCTTTGTAATTATTTTCATTAACTAAAAAAGATTTGCTTGCTTTTCTTAGATACATAAGGAGATACATAGAAGATAAGGAAACCGAGTGTACGTGAGTACGTACAGGGATAAAGTGTAAGAAGAACGATAATGTGATAATGATATTGAATATATCCAAGTTGACCTTTGTTTCCAAACACTCTGAAACTCAGAAATATGTCCATTACAATAAGTAACAATGAGTAACATTTCCACCTCGAAGAGTAACACAGCTGTTATTTATGTGCAGAGTAACCCCCGAAAATTCTATGCCCGCACGCAACTTTAGTAATTGAGCTATTATTACCAGAAAATGGAAAATTATTATAGAAATTGATGTCACGGCGTGTTCAGCAAACATTACGGGTTTGGTGTGGTTGTATTCTTGTTTATGTCATTCACGTAACTTTTGTTTACGCTGATATTTATTATTCATACAGCAATTTAAAATGTTGTTGATGGATTAGTGAAAATAAATATTAGTAGAACTGTTGATGTATTAGTGAATATAAATATTCCTAGTATCGCCCTGAATGATTGAATTAAGTTTGGGTTTACAGTTTACTTTAATCCATATCGACACTAACTACAGCTTTTCTCGTTAGACCTTGCTAAATGCATATTTTGCTATATTATTTTACTATGATAGATTACAAGATACAAAAATCATAAACAAAATTAAATGAAATTAAAGAAACGTCATTTTATCACTATCACAATGTTGAACATTCCTAACCACAAAATAAATTCTCACAGGTTTGTAAATTTAAAGATGACAGAAGTGTCTGTGGTTAATGTTTCAGCTAATGTGCTCGGTAGATCGCGGCAATATTTGAATGATGGAATTATAGTTTCTTAGGTACTATTTGTTAATACAACTTTATGCAACTGTTAAATAAAAACGAAGAAGAAACGGAAACGATCCATGAAATTGAAAATGATCACATAGTAGTAGAAATGCCCGCAAAGCAAGAAGTAGAAAACAAAATAAATGGACTAAAAAACAATAAAAGCCCAGAAATGACAGAAATATCGGCGGAAATTAAAAAAACAGCAAGGAAAGGATAGATAAAGAGATAAATTATTTAAGAGAGTAGGCCATAGCAAGAATATGCCCAATACACAAAAAAAGGTGACAAAATGAGATGTGAAAACTATAGATCATCGCGTTGCCAGAAGCAGTTTAGAAAATCTTAACACAAATCATAACGAAAAAGCTAAATTAATACACAAAAAAGATATTGGGCGAATATTAAGCAGGATTTGGAACCAATAGGTCGACGACAGTTCAAATATTTTTGCTAAAAGAAATACAGACCACGCGTTACGAACATCAAACAGCAGTATATGTCGTGTTCTTGGACTTTACGCAAGCATACGATAGGGTAAAGAGACAACAGTTGTAAAAACTAATGAAATAGTTGGCCTACCAAGTAAAATCTTCAGGGGTGTAAAAACAACTATGAATAACACAACAAATGAAATAGCATGGAAAAGTCATAAATCAAATAATTTTGAAACAAAGAAAGGATTACGACAGGGAGACCCACTATCAACGACTCGCTTTGATCTTATACTAAAAGGAATAATCAGAAAAAGCAAAATAAATATGCAGGAAACAATCTTTAAAAATGGTCAACAATTTAAAGCATTCGCAATGATCAATATAATAAAGGAGGAAAAACAATAAGGGCTTCTAATAAACAAGGAAAAGACAAAATTCATAATAATGGAAGAAACAGATAATTAAAAAAGACAATGTTACATTGGATATTAAAGGAGAAAATACATGCATAATCAAAGGAGCTTTAGAATTTACTTACATGGATGTAAAGTTAGATGAAAGGGGCATAAGAAAGGGGAAATAAAAGCAAGAATAGCAAAATAAAACAAAAATTAAAAGAAATATAAAAATTAGAATCTAAAAAACAGCTATCAGGCCTACAGCTACATACGCATGCGAAACGTGGGTGCTTAAAAAATTAGAAGCTGACCTTTTAGGGATATGGAAGAGGAAAATACAAAAATCTATGTATGGTAGTGTGAAAATAGATGGTCAGTGAAGAAGAAGGAATAATAAAAAACTTAAAGAACTACATAGTGAACCAAAAATAACAATAATAAAAAATTCCCAGAAATAATGGGAAAGAAAAAACTTCCGAAAATGGTACTCGACATCACGAAAACCAATACAAAAGAGAATTGCTGGACTCTCAAAAAATCGATAGCTGTAAGATCGAAGCCTTCGAAATGTGGGTCTATAGAAGATATTTACGTGAGACAGAACATAGAATCAACCTGTCAATTCTGGAATAGCTACATATAAAAGACAGGTTATTGAAAAAAGTAAAACGAGCATATCTAATTTACTTCGGACACATACCTAGAAGAACGGGGATCATGGAACTATTGGTAGTAGAAGGAAAGGTAGAAGATGGAAGACTAAGACGAAGATCTCCAGCACAATGGGCAGATCAAATGAAGACTTTTGTGGAAAACCCTACATTAAGCCATCCATATAGCACAGGGTCTAAGCCGAGACAGGAAGCTAACAATATTTAGAGTGTCACCACATCCTGACCAGGGCTCAAGGAATAAGGAGGGGGATTATTCACATATCAGACAATAAATAATGAAGTGTGGCTCTCTCTCTCTATCTCTCTCTCTCTCTCTTGCTTTCTGTTTTTTTTTCTCAATGACTTTTAGGGCAAATCAAAGAAAACATAATAGTTTGACTAACAAAATTTTCTCGTTTCCAATTAAAAAACACATATGCATTAAGATGAATTGATTTATTATGATGAATTAAGGTATTGATTTATATTATTTAGTGAAAGTATCGAAATATTTTTTTTTATGTTTATTTGGTTTAAAATAATTATTTAAATTAAATTAACATATCAACGAATGAACAAAATAACTGATTTCAATCAATTTATTAATAAAATAAAACCATATAAAGCAAATTAGAACATAAAAATCCACAAGGAAACTAAGTTCCTGTAGTTGGCTGTATACCATATATTAAAAAAAAATTTCAATAAAATCCTTTATAAAAAGGTATATAAAAAACCCAGTTGGGCTATGTTAAATTGACAAAACGTTTTCAGAATAAGTATTCCATCATCAGTGTCAGGTTAATACATGAATGTAGCCACTAAATATGGGGGTAAAAACCCTTTAAAAATTACTAAATGAAATTTAGTTTACATTATGTCTAGTTTAAAATTAAGATGGTAAAGTTACCGTTGGATTGGTAACATGGCGACATATGACTCTACATTAAGTTGCAAGTCCTGAGACGGTATGTCTACGAGGACTTTATTAAAGCAACTGTAAGCAACTGTATAAAAATATCAAAACATTCACCGTACTAATTAGATAATTAGGACTTTCTTTGACTAATACAAAATGAAACTACACATAGTTTCAAAAGTTATGCATCTCGCCTCGTATTTACGATTGTTACAATTTGATAAATTCTTATCCTTATCACATATTTATTAAGACTTTTCATATTAAATATACCTTTTTTGATTTTTTTTATTTTATTTAAATACCCATTTAATTGATTTGTTTTTGCGAAGGAGTAAACATTTGAAATAATTATTCTGGTAAGATTTGTAAAAACGTAATTCATAATGAACCCAAGAAGACCATTTACAACGGATCGTGGCGTGGTGGAAAGAGTGGGTGTTTTTCAGGGTGATGTCTCACGCATACGGAATCGGTGTCTGGAGTCAAATTCGATACAGAATAGAACTCGCTCTAGTAGACCCCAAGTTACCAATACGCAACAGAATAGATATATCAGAATTTTCATTCGGAGAAATTCTTCTATGTTTGTACCAGCCCTTCAAAGAGACTTTAGGCATGCTTCATCAGTGTATAGTTGGCTACAATAAGAAGAAGATTTTTAGAGTCAGGTTTGAGGAGTCGTCAACCAATAAGAGTTTCTCAGCTACAACCTAGACATGTTTTGCACCGCTTCCAGTGGGTTCAAAGCACATACAGCTTTCTCAACACTTTTGCAACTTTTGTGCTTTACTTAACGCAAGGAATTGGTGGTTACCAAAGTTTATCACACAGATTTAAGAACATCTTGTAAGATTATGGCAAGCAGTTGTGGGTGACAATTTTGTATTCATGGGTGATAATGCCCGCTTACATAAGACCCAAGTTATTAATGACTATTCTAAGACAAAAGGTATTCGCCTTTTGGAGTGGCTTGCGATGTCTCCAGACATGAACCCCATTAAACATGCATGGGATGTCTCTTCAGTGCTGTTCATGCTCTAAGGAATCTTTTTAGAACCCATCATGAACTTACAATTGCCTGTAGAGAAGAATGGGAGAATCTGCCTCAGAACATGACATACCGACTTATTAGAGCTATTATTAAAGCCCAACTCTAGGCGTGCATCGATGCTCATGGTGAAATTACACGATTTAAAAATTGTTGAATTCATCTTAATTAGAAATACATTGATAAATTGCGTTAGGCTTTCACGGCCATCGTCTAACTTATTAAACTGTTTATTCGGGCTGTTGGGCCGTTGTCTTCTGTTGAGATTTGTTCTCGACGTTTCGCCAACACTAGGGGTTGGCATCTTCTGGAGATGTTGATGCTTCGCTTGTAAGCAGAAACTGACGACGCGTTGTACTACGGAGGCAATATTTATAATTCCCACTCGCCTCCCCTCCACTGGTTTCGGCTTGAGGGGGCGTGTCGTTGTTTATAGTAGCTTTTCTATCTCCGTGTTTGGCGGGAAGGGCGTTTGTGGATTTTAATACTGGTATCCATGT
Source organism: Diabrotica undecimpunctata (assembly GCF_040954645.1). Taxonomy (NCBI): domain Eukaryota; kingdom Metazoa; phylum Arthropoda; class Insecta; order Coleoptera; family Chrysomelidae; genus Diabrotica; species Diabrotica undecimpunctata. Next base: position 48,429,999 of record NC_092804.1, on the reverse strand, counting down.
TTTGTTGATTTTTAGTCCTTCTTCTATCCTATTGAAATTGTTTGGGTGCTTGTATATTTCCACCGCTTCCCGATATAACCGTGGGTAGTACTGTGAAGTTTTGTCCAGCATCTGTGTTTCTTCAAATAGTATTCGATGTTCTCCGCTTCCCAAAGCGTGTTCGGCAACGGCAGATTTGTCGATATGTCCTAAACGACAATGGCTTTTATGTTCATTTATCCTGGTGTTGGTGTGTCTTTTTGTGGTTCCCACATATACCATTCCACATGTGCATGGTATTCGGTATACTCCGGCCGTTGCTAATGGGTCGCGTTTGTCTTTTACCGATCTTAAACAATCCTTGATCTTCTTTGTAGGTCTGAAGATGGTCTTTATGTTGGCTTTCTTGAGTATTCGCCCAATTCTGTCCGTTACCCCCGATATATAGGGCAAGAACGCTTTCCCTTTACATTCTGTTTCTTCGTCCCTTCTTCTAGATACGTTGTTCATCGCCTTCTGTATTTCTCTTCTGGTGTACCCATTAGAGGTGAGCGCTTTTTCAATATAAAGAAGTTCACTTTGGAGATGTTGTGGTTCACAAATTCTCTTCGCCCTCTCTGCCAAAGTTTTGATGACACCTTGTTTTTGGCTAGGATGATGATTTGAGTTCCTGTTTAGGTATCTGTCTGTGTGTGTAGGTTTTCGATACACTTTATGTCCTAAGTGACCTTCCTTTCGATTTACTAATACATCCAGGAACGCTAGTTGTTGAGCTTTTTCTGTTTCCATCGTAAATTGAATATTTGGATGTAGTGTATTTATATAAGCCAGGAAATCGTTTAGTTTTTCTGCTCCGTGACCCCAAATCACAAAGGTGTCATCAACGTATCTGAACCATACCCTAGGCTTGTATGCTGAGTCCATTATCTTCTTCTCTAAATGCTCCATGAAAAGGTTGGCTACGACCGGGCTTAGTGGGCTTCCCATTGCTACTCCATCCATCTGTTCATAAATTTGGTCTTCCCATGAAAAGTATGTGGTAGTTAGGCAAATACGGTATAATTCCACCATATCCTTGGAAACTAGTCCCTCAATTAAGTTCAGAACGTCTTCTAGGGGGACTCTTGTAAATAGGGAAACCACATCAAAACTAACAAGAATGTCAGATTCCTGCAAAGTTATTCCTTTGATCTTCTCAATAAAATGGGCGGAGTCTTTTACAAAGGCATCGTTTTTTCCTATATGTGGTTGTAAAATATCGGCCAGATGTTTTGCAAGGCTGTAAGACGGAGATCCTATGGAGCTCACAATAGGGCGGAGAGGTACATCGTCTTTGTGTATTTTCGGCAAACCATACAAGCGTGGTGGGACTGCTTCGCTGTTGCATATTCTTGACTTTATCTCCTCTGGTATGGACGAAGATTTAATAAGTCTGTTGATTTTCCGTAGGGTGACTGCTGTGGGATCTTTTTTAAGTTTCTTATAAACCGTAGGATCTAGAAGATTTTGTATTTTCGTTTTGTAGTCGGCTGTCTTCATTACGATCGTGGCGTTTCCCTTGTCTGCTGGTAAAATTACAACATCTTTGTCTGCGTTTAACGATTTTATGGCACGTATTTCTTGGTGGCTCAAATTATTTTTCGGTGTCTTAGCTTTATGCAAAATTCTTGCTGATTCTGTCCTTATTTCTTCAGCTGCTTCGATTGGTAAGTTGCGGATCGCAGACTCTATATTAGCGATGATGTCTTCTTTGGGTATAACTTTAGGCACAATCGCAAAATTTCCCCCTTTGGCTAACAATGATGTTTCAGCTGAAGTTAAAACTTTATCTGAAAGATTGACCACTGTTCTTTCTGTGTTTTGTTTTGATTCTACCTCCTTATGTTTGGTTAAGCGTTCGTATTTGTTTTTCTGGCGTTCAGTGTTCCTTTCTAGTTCATTTTCCATTTTTCTGTAACAAATGGATTCAATTTTATTCCAATCTTCATATTTCAACCTGCTGCTCAAAACGTAAAACAAATCTAGAAGCTCCTTGTCAACCTTCGCCAAATTTCGTCTGGTGTCATGTATTCGTTCTCGTAATAGTGTTGGCGAAACGTCGAGAACAAATCTCAACAGAAGACAACGGCCCAACAGCCCGAATAAACAGTTTAATAAGTTAGAAATACATTTTTTAATTTTTGAGTTTTAATTTATTAAAAAAAACAGTACCTATTTAAAACAAAAAGTATCTATTAACGTTATGATATTGTTTTATAAACGATCTATACTAGTAGTTTCTTAAAATAGTTAATAATAGCGAACATTTTGTGTGATGCAGAACTTTTGAAACTATGTGTACTTGAGACACAAGATCGGCTAGGTTTACTTAGTCCCAAGGCTTATGAAATTGTATATAAACTAACTAACTACGTGACAATGTCCCTAATTTGTAGTTCAAGCTTAAACTAAACCCCCTAAGGAGTGCAACACAACAGTATTACTTCACTCTATCCCTTTACATACTTCATCGTCTTGGTGAGCAAATAAGTTGTCTAAAATATTCTTACTAAACAATGTGGAAAATAATACCTCCTTTTGCGAGTTTATTCTGTAGATTTATGGCCAAATCTTATGAAATTAACACTACTTATATCCTCCTGAGACCTGACCTGATCTTTTTTTTGTGATTTTTGTTTTTTTAATTAAATAATAGAATTCATATAATTTTTAGTATAAAAATACATGTAAATTTTTCTAAATTTTTATTTTTTTGCTAAATGTGAAAAAAAATATGTCCATTCAAAGGACATCAGGATCGCATCAATACAAAATTATTGTAAATGAAATTGTTTAAAGCAATTGGTATTTTCCGTTAAACATAAAAATACGTCACAAGATTCATAATAAAATTTTGTTTTACCCTTACAACCTGGAAGCTTACATTTAATAGAATTTTTTAACGCGGATGCCATTGCAGGAATGTGTTGTATCTTTATCTTAGTAGACTTTTGAAGTGATGGCCTAGGTTTGTAACTGTTTCTAGATACCAGTATTGAAATGTTACCAAAATCAGAATTTTCAGTAATATTATCTTTAAGGAGCAACTCAGAAAAAGCTATTTTAAACTCCAGGAACTTTATAACGGTTTTATTTGCATCATTAAGTTGCTTATAGTCATTTCTGTATAGAATCCAGAAATTGGTAATCGCAAGGTTAAATAAGTGAAAAATGGTTTTGACTGTTTATTTTTTACTTCTAGCTCCCATTCGTTGTACTTTTTAACAATGTTTGGTCTAGGTACCTAAACATATCCGGAGTCTTTTTTTGACCATCGCATACATTCATCTGAAGGTTCTATTTGCAACGCAGTTGATACTAGCATAACTGATTTTATATCATGCCATTGGACTATATAATTTTTTCTATTAGATCTTACATCTTGCTTAGAAGAACCACGACCTAATCGACTCATCACCTTATCCGATGTTACATGAACTGCTTTGGTTATTTTGGATCTCATTATTGTACCAGTTTAAAAATATTTTTGTTTAACATCTACTCAAGTAAAGGTACGTTGGTGAAATATCTATCAATGAATACATGTATTCCTTCTCATAATGTTGTAGATAACTTAATATCTACGGATGAACAAGCACTTAACTTCTTAACATTATCACCATTCTGCAGAAATGTATTTTTCCTATAATACAAAATTTTTGAATCCTTCTGGATTAGGTTTACCTCGAACAAATTGTTTATTTATTTGTCTTAGTCCAAAACATTCTAGTTTGTGGATGCTTTAGACAAGACATTAGAATAGACATTCCAAAAATTTTTTCATCTTAATTAGAGTAACGTTTAAAAGTTTTTCTTCTTCTTGCGAACAGTAAATATTTGTACAATTACAAATATTCTCAAAATCTGAACCATTAAAATACATACCGACGTCGTTTTTAACTTTCCTATTTTGGTCTTTCGTGGACTGTATCGACAATTCCAGTAAAGTCTTCATGCTGAGGGACAATATATAAGGTTCTTGAACTCCTAAGTGGAGCATAGAGCTTCAGTGAAAACGCGCCATCGGGTTCTATTTTGCGCTAAGGCCTTCACCTCATTCCAAGACTTTCCTTGGCCTCTTATCTCGTCCATGATGGATCTTCTCCAAGTTTGTACTGGGCGACCTATTTTTCTTTTCCCTTGGGGATTCCACTCTAGGACAGTCTTTGCGATACTGGAACTATTTTTTCGGAGTGTGTGACCGATCCAACCCCACTTTCTGGACTTAATTTCATTTTGTACCCTCTTTTGTTCGGTCAGGTGTAGCAGATCTTCTTTTCTGATGGTGTTAGACCAGAATATACGAACAATTATTCGTAGATATTTGTTAACAAAGACCTGCAGTTTGTCTGTGAGGGTGTTTGTCACTTTCCAGGTTTCACAACCGTAGAGTAGAACAGACATGACATTTGATCAGAATATTCGGATCTTTGTCCTTGTAGTATACTCGCCAGATCTCCAAACAGGGTTGAGCGTGCTGAAAGCTTGTTGGGCTTTTCGTATCCTCATACGAATATCGTCTTCTGTACCTCCGTTTTCTGTTATGACACTTCCAAGATACGTAAATTTTTCCACATTTTTAATCTGCATATTGTCGATAGTAAATAGCGAGTTCCTTGCATTTATTCTCATGGACTTGGTTTTACTAATATTGATTTTCAAACCTATTTTATTGGCTTCAGTGGAAAATGTTTCCAATTGGTAAGCCAGATCTTGGAACCTTTGACCTAATAGGCAGATATCGTCCACGTATTCTAGATCGCTTAGGCGTGTTGTTAACGTCCATTGTATCCCTCTTATGTCGGAATCTAGTTTGGAGAGAACATAGTCTATAGCTATGTTAAAAAGAAACGGAGAAAGCACGCATCCCTGTCTAACTCCAGTAAGTACGTCGAATTCGTCACTGTTGGTCCCATTGTGTGTCACGCTGCATTTCGCATCAGTATATAGTGACTTTATAATAGAAATTATTTTTTGCGGGATGTTTCTTAGCTCTAAAATTTTCCATAAAGCAGCGTGAGACAAGCTATCAAAAGCACTTTCAAAATCAACAAAAACCATGTATAGTGGTGTGTTCCATTCAACCGATTGTTTTATTATTACCCTCACAGTATTAATGTCGTCTATGCAGGAGGATTCTGGTCTAAAGCCTGCTTGATTAGCTCGAAACTCAACCTTGTTTGTTATTCTTTTCAGTATGATGGTCGTGAAAATTTTATTTATGACAGTAAGCAAGGTTATTCCTCTCCAATTTTTGCACAGTGTGAGGTTGCCTTTTTTTGGAAGCTTGATAATGTTGCTGATGGATAAAAACACCCATTTTTGTCCATGTATTTCGGTTCTCAAGCCTTTTTTTTTCGTTATTGAGTGGCACATTATCTATTTCATCTTCGGATGGTATTTCTGTGTCTTGTTCATCACCTTTATATTGAGCCAAATCTGATTGCTGAGCCTGATACAATTCTTCATTTAGATTAAAGTCGTCATTAGTGTTTTCAGAATCTGAAACGTCTATATCCGAATTTTTCAGACATTCAAGAAATCTTTTATGGTCAACTTGGGGTCTTAAATATTTTTTATTACCAAAGATAGCTGAAACAAAAAAGTTTAATATAATATTTTATATAATTCTTCGTTCATTGTGTGGCATGTTAGAGATAGTGCAAACACTCCTGACCATGGAGCCGTGCGAAGACGAAGTCAAAATTCACGTAAAGGCAGAAAGGTTCTATTGTAAACCAAATTTCGTCTACTGCGCCGTGGTCAGTAGTTTTTGCACTATCTCTATCTAATTCATCTTTGGATGGTATTTCTGTGTCTTGTTCATCATCTTTATATTGAGCCAAATCTGATTGCTGAGCCTGATACAATTCTTTATTTGGATCAAAGTCGTCATTGGAGTTTTCAGAATCTGAAGCGTATATATCCGAATTTTCCAGACATTCAAGAAACCTTTCATGGTCAACTTCGGGTCTTAAATATTTTTTATTGCCAAAGACAGCCGAAAAAAAAGTCTTTTATAATATTTTTTATAATTTACTGTTTTATTTAGGAATTAAAGCTACAATTTGTCAGCTAAAGATAGCTTTGTTTAAAGCTACCTGTTGTTGGGTTCACTAGTTTGTACAATACGATGGACCGTGGGACTAGGCGCTGTAAATTTAGTTCCTATCAAAAAATATATGATATGTAAATGTCCATTTAACTGGACATCAAGTGTCAGGAGGATATCCATACATAACCCTTCAAATTAATGAGTGAATACGCGCAAATATCATTTGAAAGCAATTGAGAGAACATGTTCTTTCAACTGATTCCCCTTTCTCTTTTTTATTTGCATTTAACCACATATTATAAAGGAGTATAAGTTTTAAATTTAAATTCCTTCACAACAGATTTTCGGTGAAATTCTTTATGAACATTTCTATAGTACAATGTAGCGTATTGAGAGTTTAGCTGATTTCTATTTAGAAATTATTTTTTAAATATATTTTATAAAGTTTTGCATAAAAAATAAATTAATATAAAGAAATATTTTAGGTCTAAGTAGTTCGAGATCTCCATCTATGCGGCGAATGAGACAGCTCCTCGACCTGGATTCCGTAAGAACTGGCGCCCCGAGTCCAGTGCCGACTCCTAGTGGCACACTTCCGCGAGGTCAAAGACAACTTGACATCAACCCCGCTGAATTCCTAAAATACAAGCTCGACAAGCCCGCTGGATTAGTGGGAGGGACCTCGATAACAGGTTGGTATAGCTGGTCGCATATCTAGGTCAAGATTTTTTGTTTGATCTTGTATTGTCTTTTTTAAAAGAAATTTTCAGAAAGAAAGTCTCAGAAATAACCGTAACCCGGATATCATTTAATTCACTTTATGCAGCTGAATATATCTGTAAATCGAAGTCGCCGAGGGATCAATAAATACATTATTTTATTTTATAGGACATTCTCGAAATATTCGTGTAATTTAATTACATTTTCCTGTTACTGAAAGCAAAATCGATGTGTGTCTGATTAAAATATATAACAAAACTAATTTTATAAAAGCATTATAATGAGTTTTGTAACGGCATAAAAAATGGTTTGTTCACATAGTAGTGCATAAAATTCTCGAATATTTCGCTCGAAAGCAGCTAATAAAAATAAAAAAATTACACACAAACTTATATTTGCTTGCAACACACATAATACTTAATAATAATAATGTGGCCTTAGGATGCATGCCTATAAACAGAAAAACAGCATTTATTTATATTTTAGGTCTAAGTCCTAAGACTTCTTTTGCTCGATTCGAAATTATCTAGACTCTCACAACGCCTCCTTAAGTGTATATATTAAATAGAGCTAATATGCAAATACCCTGATATCTATTGGCTACCCTGAGTTAGTCTTTTTTTCTTCTTCTTCTTCTTCTTCCTTTTTATAAGCAGTTCTGATTGTTCATTGGCGGATTAATACCTCTATGGAAGGTTGTTACTCCATCTTTTGCGCGGTCGTCCGATACTTCTTCTGCCGATTGGTGACATCTCTTGCTCTTTTGACGAACCGGGCCTCCTCCATTCTGGTTATTTGGCTATTCCATCCTTTTTTCCTATTTTCTGTCCATTCATTTATGCACTGTACGTTACATTTTCTTCTAATTTCTTCACTTCTCTTTCGATCTCTCAGCGTATTTATTGTAATTCTTCTCAGTACTCTCATCTCTGCCGTTTCCAGTAGCTTTTGCGTTGTGGCTGTGTCGGGCCTTGTTTATGAGGCATATGTCATTATTGGTCTTACATTTGCTTTATAAATTCTTGACTTAATCTCAGTGTTAATGTCTGTTTCGCCATATAGTGTTATTAAGGCATCCTGCCAGTCTATTTTCTTTTTGTACTTAATCTCCCACTTCTTTGTCCAGGTCTCCATATCTAGACAGTGTAATTCCCAGGTATTTTATTTCCGTTACTTGTTTAATACTGATGCCATCAATTTATATTTTGCATCTGGTTGGTTCTTTGCTGACTACTATTGTTTAGTTTTCTGAGATGACATTGTCGAATTAAATTGTTTTGCTGTTATGTTAAATCTGTGGACCAGTCTTTGTAGACTATCTTCATCTTGGGCTATTAATATTGCGTCGTCTGTGTAACAGAGTATTTTGACTTCTTTGTTTCCTATTATGTATCCTCTTCATTTGTTAACGGTTTTGATGATTTCATTCATAATCAAATTGAAGAACATGGGGCTTAATGAATCCCCTTGCCTTACTCCGCTGCTCATTTGTATAGGTTCTGTAAGTTGTCCATCTATTCTGACTTCCATTTTGTTGTTTTGGTAGATGTTTTCGATACTATTTATAATATTTAGGGAAACTTCTCTATTATACAGAAGATATATTACATCTTTGAGTCTTAGTCTGTCAAACGCTTTCTTTAAGTCAACAAAACACAGAAATAGAACCTTTTTTTCTATTACTTGGAAATATAAGCTGGCTATTCTTCTGGATGCATTCGTTCACAAAACCTGACCAATCAGTTTTTGTTCGAGTGGTAAGAAAGCTTTAGAGCCAGGTTTTTTTATTTTTATGCTTTAGCAATTTGTTTAATTTTGTTGATAGCTTTTCAGTCCGAACATTTTTATAGTTACTTCTATAACTTATGAATAAAATGCATGGCTATAATTAAAATATTGGGCTAAATATTATTTTTTTAATCCAAGTTATTGAAACAATTTTAACATTTTAATATGTTTATTAAAGATCCATAGTTTTTATATTATTTTCGTTATCTACTACTTATCTATTAATATGCATTCTTCTTCATTTTAATTTAGTCCTGTTCATTGTTAAAATTAAGTCTTCAGGCTCCGATGTCCGGCTATCGTAAATTGTATGCTCATTATTCATTTGAAGTTTGAATAAAAAACAATGAGAAATATTATTTCTTATTGTTTTAGCAGATTTGATTTTCATTGGTGTTACTAATCAGAGATCATCTTGCTTTTAGGTTTATCACAACTAGCAGCAGGTCCTGGAGGAATGCCTTCCGATGAACCTATCAGCGGTATGCTCTGGGTCCATTTACTTGCTGGCAGAGGTTTAAGACCTTCCACTGGAACATCTGCTGCAACTACTCCCGTTACTCCTAGTGGAGGAGCACCAGCAGCTATTGCAGGTAAAGGTTCAATTTTAACATTAACCGAAGAAATATTTTTAATGAGTTTTGAATATGTTTAGTTTGTATTTCCTATTTTATATCTAATATATAATTTTAATGGTATTCGTTTTTAGGTCCAACAGCCGTACGTGATCTTTACTGCGTCCTAGAATGTGATCGTGTACATAAAGCTAGAACAGTGGTAAGTCTATCTTTACAGGTGGATTTAGTCAATCAATCAATTTTTAAAATAAAAAAGCTACAGGTTTTATAACGGAAAATTTAAATAATTGATTAAGGGAAAGGAGTATATCTCAATTATCTTACACGCCAGCAAGATATTACCACATATAATCAATGAGAGACTAAAAACTTGCCTTCAAAGAAAAATACGCCAAGAGCAAACCGGATTTACCAAAGGTAGAGGCACTTAAGAACGCCTTCCGAATACTTAATACAAACAATAAAAAACTCAACGATATATTCTATCTCCAAAATTATTTAGAATATATGGGGAGCATATTATGAGAACATCGCTTGAAGTATGGACAAAGGGCATCTTAATAAATGGCCGAAAAAGAAACAACCTACGTTTTACAGATGACACAGCCATTTTTGCAAATAATCAAGAAGAGTTAACTAATCTCATCCGACTGGTTGAAAACGAAAATTAAATAGTGGATCTGTAGTTAAACTTATCAAAGACAAAGAAAATGATAGTGGATAGACTACATAACAATCTTCCACACATAACCATGATTGACCGGTTTGAGGTGGTAAGCTCACACTTATATATGGGATAATTGTTTAAAAACACAGGATTACTACATAAAGAATTAAAACGTAAATGTTATCTAGCAAAGTCGCCGTAGGAAACATGGCCAAAATATTAAAGGACTCTCAAATTTCACGAACTCTATGAAAAATTTATATCTTTCTATATCTATATCTGTTCTAAACATTTTAAATTTTTAATCATAACTATATTTTCAGGTAAGAACAGGAGACCTAGTTTTCGACTGGGACGAGAGCTTCGAGCTTGACTTAGTTAACAATAGAGAGCTGGATTTGTTGATTTACTCTTGGGATCCTCAATACAGGCACAAGTTGTGCTACAAAGGTTCCGTTTATTTGCCCACTCTGCTCAAGTCCGGTCCTATACACCAGTTAGCACTTAAAATTGAACCGAGAGGTTAGTAAAACAGTTTATTTTAGTACATTTATCTAAATATTTTTTCTAAATACAGAAGTAATGTTTTTTAATCTTATACTACGAATACTAAATATAGACAATGAAATTAACAACTTATTCCATTTTATGTTTTGTATGTCTGTATTACAATCATAGCGTGCCCGGTCTTGGCTTACCGGGCCAAGAATTAAGTCCCCGACACGCCGAGTCCCAATCGCTAACAGTGAAGATTGCTGCATATATTGTGGCGAAAAATCTTACAAAAGTAGATAATAAAAAGCTTCTCGTTCACCAATACTTAACGAAGACCGCGTTGCTCGAGTCAGGGGCTTCATTGGGGAGGGGTAAGGACTTAAATGGTAGAAAAGTACAGATTAAAGACAGATAGATAAACGATAAATAATAATTGGATAACAAAATATAACAATTTGACAAAGAAAAACAAGAAACACAAAATACATCTTAACTGTAAAACAAAATGGGCTCCGATGAGTTTGAACCTGAAACTCATGAAGGAACTTAAGATTAAATAAACTAAATAAGCATTTCTCTCAACGACGTTAGAAAAACGTACGCCAGAAAACATATCAGCAAATTATCAACAGAAATCACAAAAATCGACATATTTACCCATAAGCAGAAATAGATTATAATATATTCTAGAAAATATCATATACATCACAATAAAAAATTATGTCTATTCAAACTTTAATATATAAACAAACATGCATTTATTAAATACTTAAAAATAACAATAAAAATTAAAAAAAACATAAGTTAATTTTATCATCTCTTAAAATGTCTTAAAAATTAATCAATGAAAATATATGGAATATGAGTTATAATCTCATAAAAAAGTAAAGCTTTTCGTTTCTGCCTAAAAAATGGTACATGAAAAAATGACACAACATTCTCTTCGTCGTCGAAAAAACATTACTTTTAATAATAAAATTAAATATGAATTAATAAAAAAAAAACTTTAAAACATAAATGATCAAAAGAAATTAGTTAACATTCACATATAGCTCGACGACATTCGTAGAGAACATCTGATACGACCAAAACAGATAGGTAGTATTTAAAAGTGCCGAAAGTTGGTGTTTTCAAAAATTCCTTTATGCCTCATTGGCAAATTACCAGATGTAAATAAGAAGGGTATTGCCTTCTTATTTACATCTGGTATATATATTTACATATAGTAAAAAAAGGTTTGGAAGTGCGTAGTGGCAAAAAGTGAATTGCCAGTCGGACTCACAAAATACGTGAGTTACTCGATCACAACTGAACTATATAATCCACCTCTGAATGCATATTGATTGGAGACAAAAACAAACTGGGCCAAAATCGGGTCTTAAGACTATTTTTATAACGTTTTCTTACCAAACATATTTCTTAGGTGCTGAGACCTTATTTAAAGTGGATCCCTCACACCCAGAACTAATTTATTATTTAAAAGGGACCTTTAAGTACTTTCACTTATACGTATTCGAAACGATAAAATTACTTATTTTTAGACAGAATCAACTGCAAATACAGTCTCGTCAAAAGTTTTAAATTCAAGAAATTCAAGAGAAATTAATATGCTACAAAATGTAGGATATGTACAGATAAGGCATAGCTAAATAGGTACTCGCAGATCAACTGAGGGTATGACATTAAGCAGCATTAATGTCATTACTAGATTAAAAATACTTTAAGATTAATTCTAGATATTCACATAAGCCAGCCTTGCCTTATGAGTCAACTGGCTATAGCACTACGATAGGAATCTTCCAAGCCGTCTGGCCCACAATAAAGCCGCTTGAAAAACGCAACATGGAAGATCATGGCTAAGAAGAGAACTCCCTTCCAAATGCGTAATGGCAAGTACTGAAACACAAAAAAATATGAAACCAGGTGCATAGAGCATCTGTTGCCAACTCCCTCACCTCGAAGAAGGTATGTCTCATGGGTTCAGGGAGAGATAAGAACTAACGTATGAAAGCCAATCGAAACAAAATCGATCAATTCAATGTAGACATATACAATATACGATATATAAATGAACATCAAATGAGTAAAAATTATAGCTGAGATAATTTTGAATAAAAATATTGATAAGCACTTTTTGTGTAGAATGAACCGTTCTCTCATAAACAACGCTTGAAGCGACCAGCGCTATTAAATGTCAGTTGAGGCATTTTAAAAATGCTTAAAAACGCTAAATTTAAACTTTCATATTTCAAACGATCTTAAACGTTTAAAACTCCTTATTTTTGATTAAACACACGTTTATCAAAACTGCACAACTTCAGCTACAAATTCCATCTAATTTCGTCTTAATGGAAGCATTTACTGTGACGTGAGATCGTTTGTAATGTAAAAGTTTAAATTCAACGTTTTTTAAGCATATTTCAAATGCCTCAAATATATTGCCAAAAATCAAACCCCTTCTGGGGTTCGAAGATTATGCTCTAATAATAGAAATTTTACTACGACTGGTCAATACAAGTGATTTTATTGATCTCATGAAAATCGTAAAAAATAGCAAAAATCGCGCACTGTTTATTTGTTAAATAGTTTTATAAAAACTTACTTTATTTGCGTGTTTGCCAAAGAAAGTGAATGCCAAAGAGTGCAGTGACTATCGAACCATAAGCTTAATGTCACATACCTTGAAAATTCTGTTGAAAATTATCCACGCCAGAATTCACACTAAACTGGAGCTGGATATTAGTGACACACAATATGGGTTCCTCAATGCTATGGGTACCAGAAAGGCACTATTCTCCTTCAACGTGCTGACGCAGAGATGTTTGGATGTTAACCGTCCTCTTTACGTCTGTTTTATAGACTACAATAAAGCGTTTGATAAAGTAAAACATGACCGGCTCATGGAAATTCTAAAAAATAAAAACCTAGATGAAAGAGATTTAAGGCTAATAACAAACCTTTATTACAATCAGCGAGCAATAGTACGAATTGAGAAAGAGACATCTGAAGAAATGGAAATAAAGAGAGGAGTCAGACAAGGCTGCATACTATCACCTCTATTATTTAACGCTTATTCTGAAGAGGTAATTCGAGAAACTCTGAAAGATGAAACAGTCGGCATAAGAGTAAATGGAGTCTTAGTTAACAACATCAGATATGCAGATGATACAGTAATAATAGCCGATAGTTTACAAGACCTGGAAAGACTCATAAGTAAAATAGTAATGTGTAGTAGGGAGTACGGACTCTCGCTTAATATCAAAAAGACGAAGTTTATGAAAATTTGTAAAAACAACCATAATACTAACGAAATCTTGACAGTAGAAGGCCAGCAGATCGAAAGAGTAAAAAAGTACACTTACCTAGGAACACTTATAACAGAAAATAATGACTACACTGCAGAAATCAAAGTCAGAATCGAAAAAGCACGTTCTAATTTTATAAAAATGAAAAAGGTCCTAACTATGTGGCAAAGATTTAACATTAGCTCTTAAAGTACGCCTAACATAATGTTACGTATACAGTGTACTATACCATGGAGTGGAATCATGGACATTAAATCTAGACACAATGAGACGACTTAACGCCTTTGAAATGTGGACCTATTGAAGAATTATGAGGGTTTCCTGGGTAGATAGAGTTACGAACAATGAAGTACTGAGAAGAATAGGTAAAGAGAAGGAAGTTGAACTTACAATTAAAGAAAGAAAGCTACAGTATCTCGGACATGTGATGCGGAGCGAGAAATATAGCATCCTGCGACTTATAATGTAAGGAAAGATGGATGGCAGAAGAAGCATCGGAAGAAGACGAATTTCATGGCTCAAGAACCTGAGAGAATGGTTTGGATGCAGCTCAAAACAACTTTTTAGAGCTACTGCCTCAAAAATTAAAATAGCTATGATGATTGCCAACCTCCATAGCGGAGACGGTACCTGAAGAAGAAGAAGACTTTATTTGCAGCTAAATACAAAAATTGCATATAAAATCTGCACTTTTCAACTTTAAAATGCATTTTGACTTTTGTCGATAGTGTCTATAGTCGATATGTTTGTGTGACTTAACCACTAATTTTCTTCTATACATTTTTTAGGCACACTATATTTGAGACTGAGACATACTGATTCCCAAAATCTATACCGAAGAAGACCTCTTTCTACATTAACTTTATCTAGGACCACACCGCTTTTTGGTGTGGATTTAGAAACTGTGGTAAGTATTATTATTTCGAAATGAATTTTTATTTTTAATTATAAAATTTATAATTTCGAAATTTTGTGTACTAGAACTAGGCCTTTGTTAAAAAATGAGATTGTTTCAAAAAAGTACACATTATTTTTATGTAAACTATTATTTTTTATTAGAAGTAGGTAACCTAGATCCGGAAATTAAAAATTTAAGATTAAAAATCAGCGACTAAAATTCTTTTAAATAAAACCAAATCCTAAATATGTCATTAAAACAATAACAGTAATGAAAAATCGTTTTCTTAATTAAAACAAATAGAATAACCGCTAGATATCATTATGTAAAAAAAGAGAACCAGAGAGATATATACAGGAAGTTTCGTTAAGAATTATCCATGTAGTAACTGGAGAAACCTAACACAAAATACGAATATTTAACCTAAAACACTTGTTTGTTATATTACAAATATTCCTAATTGATATTAGCACATTGTTTTAACATCTTTCAATATTTTTTGTGTTAAGTTTACGAAACAGTTTAAACATGTGTGCTGTAGGGATAGATATCTCCTTTTTCCCTCCACAACCTACGTAATATGTAATTATTTCAGACAAAATTATTATGACTAAAAAGTTTTATTGCCCTGTAGTTTGTACATTGTTGGTTATCTCCTTTGTTTTTTAAACAGGTACTAATATACTGCTTCTCCATCGTCTGGTATTTGTCCAACTTCCATAATTCTGTTCAATAAATCTGTTAGCCTATTTGTTCCTGTTGCTCCTAATCCTCTCCACACTTCCCCAGGAATATCATCTGGTCCAACTGCTTTACCCTTCTTTATTTTTTAGAATGCCAGAACCACTTCCTCGTTTGTTATTTTGGTAACCATCGCTGTTACTGTCTCCATTAACTTAACTGGTTTTCTGTCAAAGTACTTTTTTTATCTCTATTTGACATCTTTTTCATGAATTAGTATTTTATTATTGTCATCTCGGATATATCTAATCTAATGTATCTTCCGCTTTTTTTGCTCTATGTTTGGCTATTTTATATATTTTTGTTTCGCCTTTTCTAATATCTAAATTACGAAATATTTTGCCTACCACATAAAGTATTACTATATGGGGTTGAAAATTGGGACAGAAATTATTGGGGTAAAGATAGGGCAAACAAAATAAATCGAAACTTGTGCGAACGGCACTCAGGGTTTATTTGGTGTAGCTAGGTCGTGGATAAGTGAATGAAACTATGGGATTATATTGGGTCAACTATAAAAAAATTAAACAAAGGGATACTTACATGAATCTCGTAGACAAATGGGCTACAAAAAACAACAAGAAAGGCCTCTAGCTATTTAAAATAAGGACGCCGCTTCGAAGCATCCTAGTCTTGCTGGATAAAGAAAAAAAAGTCACTTTCTTCCTAAAAAAAACTGAACACAACAGGGGTTAGGAGACTTTCCTAAAATAAAAAGGCAAAATGGTTCAGAGAAATAAATTAAACATTTATTACTGTCTCAACACAAACAGTTACAAAATACAGATGGCACAAAAAATACTATATTAATAGTTACAGAGATTTATATCAAAATAATAAAGAAAAAAAAAACTTACATATGTCCTATTTGTTTACCAAATCCGTTGCTACAAAACTTACAAATGTTACTGGGCTATAAACTGTGGCAAAAAAAATATTACAAATAAAGATATCTTTTTAGACAAACTATGTATAGAGGTTAACATTCTTTTAAAAACAAAACGAACCAATGTTAAAAATAATAAAGCCAGCTGTCATATGTCAACATAAAATCTTACAAAGGAGAACAAATATAATGACAGCAGTGGCCACATCCTAAAATTTACAATATTAATTATTAAAACTTTTAAATTGTGTGAAAGCAATTATTACTTAAAAAAATGTCTATCTTTACTTTAAAATTTGATCACAAAAAAGTTACCTGGATTTCACTGTATAACTTTAAATTTCTGAGGTTGGGAACTGGAATTTAAACTCCCTGCCACACGAACAAATTCATCTGCACTGGAAAGTATTCTGACTATTTGAGGTTGAAATTGTGACACTGCACACCTTGGAAACGGCTTCTTAAGGAACTGGACAATGGAACATGTAGAGATTTATTGGGAACGCCGTTTTTCAAATATCTCACGATGAAAGATGGCTTACAATTAAAAAAACAGTGATTACCCCTATCAGAGTTGACACATTACTTTGGGTGTACATCACTTATTCTTCGACAAATTTGCCGGTTTTTCGCATAACTGCATAACGACCATTCCCTTTGACCAAATCTTTTAACCTGACTTGAATTCATTGGACCCTCGATATCGGCTGGGGCCAGTTTTGCGTCTCACCTCTCTAACTGTTTCTTCAAACATCAAACAACCCAAAATTCCTGTTAAACCGCTATCACATCGCAAAAAGACCTTGAATCAAACAACTTTTCAAATTGTAGAAACAACATGTACAAATCAATAAAATAATCATATTTAACTTCATCGCCGAATTCTTTCTTGGGGAGTTTGAAGGTAAACAAAGAACACCACAATTTATATATAGCCCAGGAGTGTACTACAAAATTTTTATACTTATTGAATATCGATATATTTTTTAAAGGAATTTATTACATATTACAAAGTTGATCGTATAAATTTGTATACGCTTCTGCTTTAGTTTTTGCTACTGCTACTTTCGCTTCCTTTTTGACAACTGTGAGGTTTTGAAGATTTGTGTCCAACCTATTTTCTTGCCACTGTTTATATAATTTTCTCTTCCCTTTTATTTTTTCTTGTACTTTTAACACCACCAAATATCTTTATTTTCTGTATGTTTTTCTGTAATTTTTTATGTATTAATAGACCTATTTCTCCAGTTGTCCATTCTGTTTCCTTCTTTCAGTGGAATATGTTGTCTAATTTTATTTTGACTTGATCTTCACCTCTTTTTTTGACTTGGATGATTCCTATAATTATCCTATTTGACATGTTTGAGTTCATCCTCCAGTTCCGTCATTTTCTCATCTTTCGATAAGGTTGTTTATTTTTAGGACATTATCTGTAATAACGGACAGCGTTTGTCGTTGTTGGTAACCTCCTGTTCGTCTTCTTACGGTGCCTA
Organism: Diabrotica undecimpunctata; assembly: GCF_040954645.1. Classification (NCBI taxonomy): domain Eukaryota; kingdom Metazoa; phylum Arthropoda; class Insecta; order Coleoptera; family Chrysomelidae; genus Diabrotica; species Diabrotica undecimpunctata. The sequence goes on along the minus strand of NC_092804.1, from coordinate 48,412,355 downwards.
GTTATTCCGGATGTTGGCGATCAGCATGGCTATCTTAACTTTGCTTGCAGTTATTCGGTATAGTCCGGTCTTAGACGTACTGAATCACTTTCCCAGGTTTTGAAGCCAAGCTATTATTCTTTTCCATGGTCCTTTCGTTACAAATACCTTGCCCTGTAAAATGAGTTGCAACAAGCCATATCTCTGTTCATTCCTCACGGAATGGCCAATTCCTCTTTGATTGTGTTAATAATATCGCATTCCTTGCCCATTCTATGCAGAACCTCAACATTAGTTACACGATCCACCGAACAAATTCTTAAGATGCGTCTGTAATACCACATCTCGAAGGTCTCGAGCTTTTAAGAAGCTTCAGAAAGTGTCCAGGCTTCTACTCCATATAATAACGTAAAGAATACATAGCATCTGATAATAAAGATTTTGGTGCCAAATGGTAAATCGTGACTTCTGAAAATCGAGACTTCATCTGTACGAACTCTAATCTTGTTTTTCCTATGCGTTGTTTTATTTCAGTTAAGTGGTCCCATTGGCATGTTGGTACCAAACTATGTGTAGCTGTTTACCCGGTCAATTGGATATTGGTTAACCAAAAGCTGTGTATTTATTATTTTATTCTTACTGAATACCATGTATTTTTTTGTATTAAGATTAAGTCAGTGTTCTCTACTTATATCTTATATGCGCAACTTTATTTTCTAAGCTATCTAAGCTATCTGCAAAATCTACTTCATCGTAGGTATATCTAATGTTTAGACGCAATTTGTTGACTAATACGCCTTCCTGTAGTCCTTTCAGTGCTTGCTCAAAGATATGTTCAGAGTACATGTTAAATAATACCGGGGACAGGATGCACCCTTATCTCAGTCCTCTATCTATGAGGATTGCCTCCTTCAACTGATCATCTATTTCAATGTTGGAAGTTTGAAGACTTGAGAAAGTCTTTATTATCTAAGCTCGCCTCTTTCACGATAGTTATGAGCTTATCATGTTTTCCTGTATCAAATGCCTTTTTGTCATTTGATACATGTGCCAGCGTGGGAAGTTGCGCGGGGATTGACACGGGAGTTGGCGCGAACATTTCTGATAGTAGGATTTTGATTGGTGGGTGGAGCGGACGGTATTTTCTTTATGAGAGGTCTCCAAGTCGAAGTTAACCGTATGCCGTCATCTCTTTTACTTAGACAATTTGGCCTTTTTTTAATATATGATCTGTTAGTTGAATATAAGTTGTCTGGTATCAATCATTTGGACAACGTTTCGAAAGAGGATCTGTATGTTCCCTTAAAAATGATATCCTTTAACATTGACCTAGTGTCAGAATAGTTTTAAAATTTAATACTTTAAAAACGTAATATAAGGGTCATTTGATCTCAATATGCGGCTAGTTTCAACTGTGCAATCATGATGGTCCGATAGGACAGAAAACGTTCTGAAACTTTTAATCCTTTTTGGAGAATTTTTTTTTTTTTAATAAATATATACTATTTTACACCAAAGTTTTTACTTCTTTGTAAATTTTTTTAAACGATGGTATATAGCTAACCACTGCGAGTTTTCCTTTTAATTTTTAAAAATTATATATTCGTAAACGTTTTAGATCCAAATATATTTTTCCTTTTTATTATAAACTTTTAACTCATATTTCTTAGCAACTTAGCTTCTAGAAAGTTTATGTTTTTTATATCAAAATTAATTCATTAGCAAGAACTTCCTGTAGAGTTTCCTGTGTAAAGTTTTGTAAATCTAGTATACAAAAACCGTTTGCAATTTAAATATAAGTACTAATTCACAGAGACAAAGCTATTATAATTGCGTAAATCATAAAGCCTCTAATATTATAAGTAAAAATGAAATAACCGACAAGAATGAAAAAAGCCGTACAAAAGAAATTCAGTTGATAACACAAAAAAATTAACTTAGAGGAGAATATACGGATATTTTTAATAGAACAAAGAATATAACAACGATATCGTAAAACAATTAAAATACCGCGTGTTGTGCATAATCCATCTAAACTATAATCAAGTTATAAAATAAAAAAAAGATACACGAATAATAAAAAATAAAAAAATCAAGTATTGAATTGGTTTCAAACAATTTTATGGGTTAATTTTTCAACATTTGTTTAGGTAAATCGAGAAAGTAAGACTGGTGGAGTACCTGGAGGAGTAGCAACAGGGTTAGTAGCCAGTAGTCAACACAATATTCCTATTATAATAAGAAGGTGTGTTGAAGAAGTTGAACGGAGAGGACTAGATATTATTGGTAAGTTTCAAATTTAATAATATAGCATATTAATTTAGCTTGTAAAAGATAGTAAAGAAAAAATTAAAATGGAGATAATAAACAAACAACTAACATATACACAACAATTATAGCCATAATGTATGAACGACAAAATTCTGCATAAATATAGTGAAAATATTAAAAGTCTAAAGAGAGAAAAAATGTCTTCAATTTAAACACAAAACGGCCGGCATAATAAAAACCAGTATCAATTTAAATCGGTTCAAAGATCACAATCATATCAATAAAAAGGCTAAACAAGTAAAGTCGACTTTACACTACATGATTTATCATGTGATTTGTCATATGATTTGGTCATAAGTGAAATTTACATGTTTATACTATGTGATTTATCATATGATTTTATCATAAGCACTGTCATGCGGCTCGTCATAGCTTGTCACAGGAGAATAGGACGGTTCACGGTACCTATGCCGCATGATAAAATCATATGATTTTCGGTAATAATACGGGTAACACCCACGGTTCGAAGACTTACTACGGTTGCCTCTTCCGCCTAACCAATGAACATTAAGCCCGAAACTGTACTCTCGTGACGTAATTCTTCCCCTTCAATCAATCAACACTGCAATCGACCTGCCCTCTACATTCAGTTTCAATCGCGAATAAATGGGTTTTGTATTCTTGTGTACTCTGGTGACGTAACTCAAGCATCCCCACCCCAGTCGGAAGAGGCAACCGTAGTAAGTCTACGAACCGTGGGTAACACCAACATATTTAAATATCGCGCCTTATTCTTATGTCAATTCAGCAACATTCTCTTACCGAGAGACATTCTTTATTTATTGTTTGTTGCATTGATATTGAACCTATTATCTAATGTGTGCTATTGTGTCGTATTTTTCTTTTATTATTTATTTAGTTTATTTTATTCTTAGTTTAGTATTTTATAGTCTTTTTAGTCATAATTTTAGTTTAGTTTCTTTATTAATTATTTTTAATTTGGTATAATATCAACACTAAATTTGATATACCCTGTCCACGATTTCTTCGTAAGAGCCACCTGCAAGCCCAAAGGCGTCTGATATTTTTCTTCTTACTGCTGTACGATGTACTCAGTTGTCGCCGGCGTTTTATTATTAAAAGTCGGGAAGCCAATGCAATCAAAGATTTATTTTCCATTATAATGGTTTAAAAATCTAATAGTTCAGCCTGTACTGTGTCTAATATCTCTATGACCATAAACAAAAAGAAAAATCAATAAAACCTCACTCATTGTCACTCATATCATAAGTCATAACTTATCATGCAGTGTAAACACGATTTTTTAAAACATCATAGCAACGAGGAATCATAACAAATCTCATATGATATTGTCATATGATAAAATCATGTAGTGTAAAGTGTAGTTAAGAACATATGGAACAGCTTGTCGATGATGATCAAGAACAAGAAGACTTCTTGGCCATATATATCGGTCCGTAACATATGAAAAAATTTCATGAAATAAAAATACTGAAAATATTTAAGTAAGAAAAATACTAGTAGACAACAAAAAAGACTTAATTTTTACCAGTTCCTCTCCTACCAAGTGATGTAGTGCCAATAAGCCCCCTTTTTAAAAGTTTTATGTCTGTTTTGTCCTTTTAATTGTGTTCTGTTTGTCACTGTGATAATTACAAGTCAAAGAAATTGCACACCCACAAAATAGTACAACTAATTTCATTCACTGTCATATACACACATTTCAATTAACACACATTTCTAAAATATATCTCTTGAATAAATATAAATAACTTTATTAATTTAAATAATACAAAACACCACTATTTCATTTAACAAACAATCACATATACCTTACTCCTATTTCATTTGTTAACATCTCTCCCCTCAAGAAACTTCCTCGTTAATTGTCAGACAGTTACAACATTGACCGAAGATCACCCATTATCAGCAATACAGGATAGTTTGAACTATGTATCACGAATCATTATATAAAAATTCTTGTACCGGCATCATTTAATTTACTTTGACCTGAAGATGCTTTGCAAATTTTAGAAAGCGAAACCGGTCGTTTTTTGGTAGTAAAATTAAATTGATTGTGAGTAAGTCTAATTATTTCTTTTACCTATTTGAAATATACTCACACAAGCAACACATTCATGAATTAAAATATTCAAGCTTTAAAAGGGAACCGACAATTAATTTTAGATATGCATATATGCAGATATGCATATGTTTTGTAAACTGGGCAAAGTGGACAGAACAATATATCGATTATGTGAAACAGCAGGAAAAATAACCGAACATGTCACAAATATCTCTCCTAAACTAATAACAGGCTTTTTTAGAAGTCTTAATCTGTTGGGCAAATATAGATGTACCTAAGAGAATAAACTAAGACTTTGGTCACCTTACAATATATTTTAAAGTAGGTTGGATTTCAAATGGTCATTATTGATAATACTACATAAAAAATCAGGTGAAACCAGAACATTTCACATCTTGTTGGTCAATTGTTTGTTTAGCGTTACAAAAACCATTGAGAAAAATCATAATTGAAGTAAACTATGCAATAAAATTTTCTTTGGTTTAGATTTTACGACGTCCAAATAGTCTTTTAGCTAATGCCGCGGACGCTTTTAAGCACCCCATCATTTCTATATTCCAATTGAAGGTTACTTAGTCTAGCCAGCATTGCAGTTCTAACTACTGTAGAGTTGTCACCGAGTTGTGTAATCACTGCATACAATAAAGGTACGACTAACTATCTACCACGTGCGATTCTTTATTTTTCCTCTGTACAGTAGTTCAGTTGGTGTAACAAAATGAACGATTTAAATGAACATTTATGTCGAAAAAACAAAAAATTTTAACAAATCGAAAGATATAGTGAAGAGAAACTTTTGAAAATATCACAAGAAAGTTATTCTGATTTGGATTATAATATAGACAATGAAGCTGCTGCTGATGGTTGGGGAGCTTTTGATAAAAGTACTGACGGTGATTGCAAAATGAAAGTTAATACAAGCCAAGTTAATAATACACTAGAAAATTAAAGCACTTATAATACATTATATTTTATAAAAGAAAATATTAATTGGCCGCCTATCCTATCTAACATGACTTTTTATCCTTTTAAAACAGCCAGAATGTTTGTTTATTTAACATGGTGGTAATTACCCTACATATTTTTTCAAAAAATTGTTGACTAATCGAATTCCTATGCATTTGAATTATTTCTATTTAAAGGTATTACCTATTTAAACAATGGTATTACAGAAAAATCAAGAATAACTGCATGCAAGCATTTGACAATTGATACATTTTTATTTTTTGTATATGGGGATGGTGACAATAAAAAAAATTGAGATGACGAGAAGAAAGATTCCTTATTGTATCATCGAATGCGATAGTCTGTGGACTAGTACGCATTTCGATGCGCATCGCCCCGCCTCGAATTTTCCCATTGGCTCTTGTCCTGGAAATCCCTATTTATCGCTCGAACAGCGCATATAAATATTGGCGATTTTCAGGTCAGCCAGGTCAGTCCCTCACGGGCTCTCCGAGAGCTTAGTGCTCTCGGGGCTCTGCTCCTGTTCTATTTTCCATACTCTGTGGCTAAGAATTGTTTCAACTTTAACTTGGTGTTTTTATTTCGACAATCCTTTGTCATGTAAGAAAATATCTTGTCTTTCTCAAGACAAGCCATCGGAAGACCACAACCTAATGTACCATTTTCGACGAGGAATATATTGTGTAAGAAATATCTTGCCTTTTTCAAGGCAAGACACCGAAGATATAAATATTTTCCAAGTCCATAACCCGAAAATGGACTTAAGTAGAGGAGCTCTCGACAGTATATTCGAAGCCCTCTATAGAGCACCCGGAGACAACAGAAGGTGGTAGACCCTTATTTGTTCCCCCGAGGTGACAATTGCATAACAGCGGTACTGCCAGAATCATGAGACGAAACAGGTTCCTCATTATTCTAAGGTCCTGGCATTTTTCAAAAAATACAGAAGCATTTTCTTCTATATTTTTCATTGTATAATAACAACCAACAGAAGGGTTATATAAAATAAGATCGGTAGTTGATTATTTTAATCATAAAATATCCGTGGTATTTTATCCAGGTCATAAGTTATTTTTACATGAATGAAGCCTACAGAAAGATGCTTACCGGACGAACTAGAAGAACTGTAGAGAATTACCAGACAAAGAGAAGTGAAGAAAAGAAAAGAGGATACACAAAAGAAAAGAACATGAGAAACTTAAATATACAGTGAACGGCTAAATTATGGAATATTATCATTATTTCGAGAACCGTCGAGTTTTGAGGGAAATCCCGAAACAGGTCGATTTTTGTTATAAAATACCCATCTTATAACGTACATAGAGTAGGGATGACGTCACCGGTGTGGGTGTAGTGACATAATCGTTAATTTTTTTTAAATAAAAATTGGTATAATGCGACACCTCATTTGAAGGAGAATTTAATTCTCTATTTAACGATATTACATTTTTAACTAAAATATTTTTTTAAGGGTACAAAAACAATTTTTTTTTAATTTAAATTCAACTAAATTAAAACGAATGATTTAATTCATACATGTATCTTTAAGTAATCAAATTATGCATAAGAATTATTTTAAATTAAATGTTCTAAATGCCAAAATGTAATATACGAAAATTCCTACCGTCCTATTTCACTGACATGCACCTTGTGTAAGCTGCTAGAAAAACTAATAAACAAAAGAATTATGTGGTATCTAGAAAAGCACAACATTTTAGACTCAATCCGGATTCCGTCCATCACGAAGCATGGCTGACAACTTAGTAATGTTACGAACAGAGATTACAACCGCCATTCAAAATAAGCAAGATTTAATAGCAACATCATTTGACATCAAAAGCACCTTCGACACTCTATTACGTTCTGTATTGAACAAATTAAAAGAATACAATATTACGGGAAATACATTATCTTTTATCGAACAGTTTCTTTCTAATCGCCGCTTCAAAGTATTAGTTAACGGAAAAGCTTCCTTAACCTACGTTCGGGAAAATATGGTACCCCAAGGATCAGTTCTAAGTTTCACTTTATTTATAATAGCTATTAATGATATTTACAAGAATATTCACAACCCAGTGAACTACAACTTATATGCTGACGACCTGATTTTATATTGCCGCAGTAAAGATACGTTCACAACTACAAACTTAATCCAAAAAGTAGTAAATGAACTAACTTGTTGGTCTATAAGCTTTGGTTTTAATTTCTTTGCTGAAAAATCAAAAGTACTGAAATTCAGTCAAAGAACACGTAGCATAGTATTTCCTTAAATTACATTAAATGGGACTTCGCTCACAGTAGCTAATAAACACAAGATACTGGGTTTAATTTTTGATAGTCGACTAATATGGAAACCACAGATTACAAACGTCAAAGTTAATTGCTTAACCAAATTAAATCTATTAAAATCTATAACAAAAAGATTATGGATGCTTTGTATATATACATGTCAGCATCAAAGACTTATTTAAGGACTTTTGACATTATTCAGAATACCACATTACGAATATGTCTCGGAGCCTTCAGATCCAGTCCCGTCGAAAGTCCTGGCTGTGAAACGGGTGAACTTCCCCTTTTGCTTCGCAGGCAACAACTTCTTCTGACATACTTTGCTAGAGTGTCTTCGAATTAAATCAACCCTATATATAAGCTAATATACAAACCCTATAATTGTGAGCCTAACAATAAATACCAGACATTACCTTAAATTTTACTTCCCCTTTCACGACCTGTGGATTTTTTAATAACAGATATTCATATACTATCATCAACTGCTCCTTGGATTAATAATATACAAAATATTAACTTTTCGCTTAATAATTATCACAAAAATAAAATTAACACCCAAATTCTGAGGCAATCTTTCCTAGAGCTGGTCAACACAAATTCACATGATGTGATTATCTACAAAGATGCATCTAAAACTTAGACAGGTGTCGGATATTCTGTAACAACTTCAAATAGTATCATTCAGAAGTTCTACCTTCTACAATCCATCTCTATCCATACAGGTGAGCTGTACGCCATCCTAAAAGCATTAAAAGGCTTATGTAACCAAACAAAAGCCAAGAACACTGCAATATGTACAGATTCGATGTCCTCGACATCGACTCGAAAAAAAAATATATATTTCGAACATCTATTAGTTCATGCCATACATGAAGCAACAAACTATCTCACTTCTTCTGGAACAAACATAATATTAATCTGGACTCTTTCACACGTTTGCATTTTATGTAATTAGACTGCTGATACTCCTGCAAAAGAAGCAATTACAACCAAATAAGGCATCAAATATGTTCAACTAGCATCAGATCTGAAACTACTTTTCAGGTCCCAAATTAAAAAGTCCTGGCAAAACCAATAAGAGAAATTAACCTTGAAATTACACAAAATACAACATACCATCAAAATCTTTTAGGTACCTAACTTAAGTAGAAGCGACAATTAAATCGTTCGCAGGCTAAGAATTGGACATACACGGCTGACACATGGACACCTGATGGCGTCGGAGAAATCACCTGTTTGTGAAAAATGTAGTGAATCATTAACAGTTCAACATATTCTTACACAGTGTGTCAAATACAAAAAAATACTCTATACAAGGTCTTACAAATGCCTTAGCCAATTAGAACTTGTTCAGAATGTACTAGATTTCCTTCGAGAAGCGAACTTTTATTACAAAATTTAGTGTATTATTTTTAATTACTTTCTCTTTCACATATTCTCTTTATTGTAAATTATACCTAATGTAATGTAAAATATATATTATCAAAATTAACCCGGTGTCAATAACCTTGTAGTTGAGACACAATAAATTAAATAAAAAAATATATATTTGAAAATTTTTTATGTTTGCTGTGTTCCTTACAAAAATTCTTACAAAGTATATCTACCTAATCAACCTTTATTTGAGAATATCAAATCATAAAGGTCTTTATTAAATGGCTAAATTGTCGACTTCTTTATTTAAAGATCAAAGTTATATCCAACTCAAATTACTTTTTTTCGGCGGCTATATAATTATATATCGGCCTCTCTACACCTTCCAGACAAATAATATATGAAGTAGTAAAGAAATTTTATGAGAGTGGTAATTTTTAATGATTTATCCAATATCGTCAAACACCTATTACAATAAAGTGTTATCAGGTATTCATAATGTTTATTTACTTATTAACTAATAAAATAACTCTTTAGGTTTGTATCGATTGTGTGGCTCCGCGACCAAGAAGCGCATTCTCAGAGAAGCCTTCGAAAGAAACAGCAGATCCGTTGATCTAAGTCCGGACAACGTGCCGGACATTAATGTTATTACAGGAGTTTTGAAAGATTATCTCAGAGAACTTCCAGAACCCCTCTTCACGAAATGCCTCTATCAGATGATGGTAGATGCGCTTGGTGTTTGTTTGCCCGATGATCCAGAGGGAAATGCTAAATTAATGTTCTCCATTTTGGATTGTTTACCTAGGATTAATAGGGTAAGTCTATGTTTATATACTATACAAATCAACATGCCTAGAAGGTCTAGAGCGCTAGCTTGAATTACTATTTAAGAGTCCCACCATTCCCTGTTGCGACTCTGTCACATTCTTTCCTGTGGGTTTTTTTGTATCGCAGGTCCATTCGGTATACTCGTAGGTTCCTACTCTTTCCGTCTTTACCTCGTAGATCCCTTTTTCGTATAAAAGTTTGTGCCATTGTCGGACAGAGTAGTGCTGACACAGTTGACAATTAAGCCTCTAACTATAAACATTATTTAGGACTACGGTTCCACTGCTAACCATGACACCGAGAATGACATGAGATTGAATAATTAGTATTCTTCCAAAAAATGAAAAACATAATGCAAGCGACAAAAAAACAAAAATAAATCTTTTTATGGGAAACACTTTAATTATAGGAGATTGGAATGCGAAAGTCTAGGTACATGTAATGACAAAGGAAAACGTTTTATGCAGTTTTGGCAGGTTTTCATAATCACAAATACTTGGTATGTACAGCCATACAGAAGATTATACACGTGCACGTTCCCCAATATACGCAAGAAAATACAGTAAGAAAATAGATTGACTTCATCCTAATTAATCGACGTTTCCGCAACTGTAATATGTAAACGAAAACCTATCCTGGTCAGATGTGCACTCTGATTGCAATTTTCTCTATTTAGTACCAAACGCAAATCTTTAGAGGAATAAGAAACCAGAGAAATTACTACGAATACAACAACAGATATTGAAGGAACCTAAAGTCGTAAATTAACTATCACAGACCATAAATTGTAATATACATACCATTATGCCATCATCCCTTGGAAACAAAAGCATCGAAGAAAACTGTAGTGATACCGAAGAGCTAATTAACAATAAAAGAGCAGAAGGAATATTAAAGCCTAAAGAAGCAAATCCAAAGAAAAATGGCTGACACAAGACATATTAATTTTCATGGAGAAAAGACGAAATCTCAAGAACAACAATTAGAGCACCTTCAAATCGTTCATTTTTGTTAATATACATAAAAAACTAAAACAATACTCTAGTTTATACCGGAGGAGAAATTTATCGACGCTACGTAACGAAAAACGGAGATTTGTTAACATTGTTAACAAAATGAGGAACAGTTATTTGATAACAATAATCGTGAGCACCGGAGACACTTATAACTGGTTATAAGGAAGAAGATGGTCCAAGTATTCTAAAATCATAAGTTCAAAAAGATATAGTAGTCAAAGGCAAGCAAAATTGCCGGACTCGATGACATTCTGGTTGAACTAATAAAACTATTGGACGACGAAAGCATATCTGTTTGATTAGCATTCGTCAATCAGGTGTACCAAAGCAAAGAATTGCCGTGGGACTAGTAGAGATCGATAGTCTGTGCTTATTAAAAAAAACAACAGGGATAGTAGAAATGATGACTTCCGTTGAATTCGTTTAATGTGCTACACTTTAAAAAGGCTTAAAAGAAAAATATATAAAAAGGGTGCATTTTCCAAGCCAAGGGAGACTAGTCTTGCTCCGGCTCCCATACAGTCTCTCCTATACGTAGTCTCCTATAGTCTCTCTCGTACTTAGACACTATTTCTAGAACCATTTTATCACTAAACTGTGTTTTACTGTAAGAAATTATTAGGTTAGCCAACCAAACCATCAGCAAAAGGTACCTCCAAGGTTACCAGCAATATAAAGGAATGGCTCTTGAATCAACGTTTTTGACGTGCAGCGATTGTATCTGCCAGATTTGAGGGGGGTTGTTTCTAAGACGTCGTAATACTTATCAGGAAGTTCGTTACCAGCGAAGTGTAGAAGTCTAGATGGAGCGAATGGAACTTTTATTTTGGTAAGCCTGGTGACAACATGTCCTAGGCGATGTCAAGGATCTTTAGAGTCTGCTTCGCTCTGTTGTTGGAGAAGCTATTGCGCTTCTCCAACAACAGGACGTATCTTTGGCTGAGAGAACGGACTCTGTCCTTTATTGATGGAATGCTAATGGATAATCCGCACGTTCCCTCGTGCACTTTTTGAGGATTTTCCTTTCTTTTGCCAGAATGGGGTTGGTTTGGCGATTGTTTAATGACCGTAGAAACGTTCCTTATATTCGATGATGGGTCTAGTAAAAGTCATGTAGATGTTCAAAAAAGCTTTCCAGATAACGCACCTAAAAGATTAGGTCTTTTCTTCTTTACCTGTCTAGGGTGTTTTTGATGTTAATACCTCAGTTGAGAGTCCTGATAAAATAAATTCCCAAATAGGACACCGAGGTTCTGAATTCGAGATTTTATTCAAGGAGAACTATCTGGTTCCTCCGAGTGTCTCGGCTGCGAGGAGATTTGAATAGAGGTAAAATGAGATTTGAATAGAGATTTTAATTTGTCAGGTGTACGATAATTAGCGTTTTATACGTTCAATGAATGATTATCGTTTTATCGTTATACGATTTAATTATCATTTTGTCAATATTAACAACAACTTAAAAAATATTAACACCAAAATAAATATGACTATAGGTAAAAGAAATATAAAATCGATCCCAATAACAACCATTAATCAAAGGTTGCAACATTGAGGTTATGTCATGCTTTAGATATTTGGGAAGTAGGTTAAGTAATGAAAGTATATACAATAAAGAGGTAATTGTGGAGATTGAAATGGTACTTGGAACATTTCGCAAATGGATACGTACGAATGGATAGCGAATAATCTGATGTTATAAAAGGATCATTCTTTTGTAACATCAGATCACATCCAATTCTCAAAATTTTCTGGACGATCCAACGAGTAATGAAAAAATCCTCAGACAGCTAAACAGAAATCGAGAACTACTGAATATTGTCAAAACCAGAAAAGTTATTTAAGCTACTTCAGTCATATATTAACAAGGGAATGAATTTTATGTCCCCGCCTGATTATCCAATGTAAAGTTGAACGTAAAAGACAATAGGCCATAAAAAATAGTGAACAGGATCCAATTTAACGAATTTATCATAAAGAAAGCTCACGCCTGAAAACAGGCATGGCGCTATAAGAAGAAGAAGGTTATTCGAATAAGCCACAAACCACAGTTACCTCAAAAGCCAACATAACCCATGCCGCCGGTAAAATTCTGTCTGATTTATACGTTAGAGTCATGGAAAATTGGACATCTGAAATGTATTCTATCCAGCGAAGCAGCAGCGGATAATTGGACGATGGTAAATTCCATATAGCATAGAGGTATTTTAGCGAGATGTCATTTAAACGAATAAAAAACTTCAATAATATCTCACACCTATATTGTTGTATTTGGGCAAATCCCCATTATTTTCCATTTTCAAAAAAAAACTTTGGGATTTTTAAAATAACGGCACACCTTTTAAACGGGTTTTATTACTTATATTGTTACTTGATAATGAGGGAAAACCGTGCTTGATAAAATTTAACGAAACGCTGAACGCTGTAAAAAAAAATGTATAAATTTATTGAAAAAAAAATTCTGGATCTTCTGAAATATATACTTATGCATATGACTCCTAGACTAATATCTTAATCAATATATTACAATGTACAAAATCTTATTTTTTTGGTTTCCGATGCAGTTGGTGCACTCATAAAAAAATCAAAACCTCCACCAATACAATTATTCATATTTTTTCAGCATTTAAGTATACGATTTAGCTTTTCGGGATATTGTTGTATAACACAAATACTAATAATCACGCCAAGTTTTGAAGGTGTGCATATGATATCCATAGTGTGTTTAAAAAATGGATCTTAACATAATTAATCACGAATCAGGCTGCAACGAAAACAGTGTTATATAGGGTTTATTTTTGATATCACAGATTTCTACAAACCATAGATTTGTTTGATTTTGAATAAAATGTTGTGTGCAAAATTTTTATATCATAAACGCTGAAAAAGTTATAAAGCAAAAACTTAAAAATTTTGAAATTGATAAAATGTTTGCTACGCTTATTAGTTTTATTATAAGTCTGTTATCCTTAATAGCACACCTTTCATACTAATTACTATTTAAATGGGAATAAGCCACAATTAAAGGTTAAAGTACGTTTATTGACGTTTAACGTCGTTTATTACGTTTATTGAATTTCCACTTCGGAAATCATACTCCAAATTCAAACATTAGTAAATTAAACCAATTTTGTTTTTTTGTTACTTAGTGAAAAATTTTTCTAATAAATTAGTTTTATCTGACTCATTTATATTGACAATTCAGACATACATTATACATTCATACATCCATTGAACCCTATGTTCATTATCCCATGCGTTTTTATATATATATTTTATGATAATGAACATAGGGTTTAATGGAATAATTCAAATATAGTTCTAAAAGAAACGGATGGTAAAAAGAGAAAAATTAAAAAAGCGGCTCTTCTTCTTCTTCTGGTTCCTATCCGTTTCGGATGTTGGAAATCATATTGGCAATCATGACCTTGCTCGCTGCAGCTCCGTTGAGGTTTTCTTAAACCATGTTCTTAAATTCCGCAGCCATGATATTCTCCTTCTACCGGGTCCTCGCTTAATGAACCGCTTCTAGCGGCTCTAATTATGCTAAATGAGACCAATTGTGCCGAAAATTCCTCAGCAGAATGTAGTAGGATCTGGTTACCCATATTAAAACAGAAAGTTATTAAAAGGAAAATACCAGTATTAGTAAGTCAGTAACATAAAAAAGCATACATAATTTATGTTTTTTAAATAATAAACATATAAAATCAGAATTTGGTGTTTATTAAAGGTAAACTAAATGAACGACCAAATACTTACCATGTCAGCATAGTTTTTTTCCTGGTTTTTCCTCATAATTTACTATGAAATTACTAACAGCAGAATTTTACTGCCATCATGACATGTATTTATCTTTTTAAAGACGAATTACATTCTATGATCTCTTCTGATGGATATTCTCAAGTTAAAGTTGATTTCATGTAATCGAGTGAACTATATTATAGTTCGTCCCAGGAGCGCAACTCAACAATATTGACAATATCATTTTAAAGTCGTCCACTTTAAAATGTATAACGTATGTCTGAATTGTCAATATAAATGAGTCAGATAAAACTAAATTATTTTTCACTAAGTAACAAAAAAACAAAATTTGTTTAATTTACTAATGTTTGTATTTTGAGAACGATTTCCGAAGTGGAAATTGAAACGTCAATAAACGTACTTTAAGCTTTAATTGTGGCTTATTCCCATTTAAATAGTAATTACTTTGAAATGCCACAAGAAAATAGCTTCAGAACAATATTAAGAAACCTTTCATACTCATAGGTTACAGTCATCTATATAAAAAGCAACTTCGGTAAACATTTCAGGACGACCGGCTGAATGCTAAAAAAGTTATGTAGGGAAATGTAACGCAATAAATTCTGCGATTTTTAATTGAAATTAACAATTATTCGTCTTACAAACTATTAATTAATTGAAAAAATAGCCCGAGGACATTCTAATATACTGGAAAATAGTATATTTATTGAAAACAATTTCAAAAAATCATTTAGAAGTCATCTAAAGAGTAATAAGTCGAGGCATCTATGAAGTTAAAAATAATGGGGATTTGCCCATTTATATTTAAAGTTACTAAGTTTTTATTAAAGACCCCTTTGTTTAGTAAGTGCTTTGGTTGACCCACATGCTAGCTTGACCTTATAAAATCCCGGAAAAGGTGAAAAAGTTGATACTTTGTTTGTCCCCCATCGGTATATTTTACATTTTTGTTATGCTTTTTTCCATTGTCTACATTAAATTGTGTTGTAGAGGGGGGTAGTACCTATCTCCCAGTAACGTTGCATATATCACACGGCTCCTCAGCATGCATTCTATTCATCTGCAGCTTATTTCGTACCATCTTAATGACCAAAAATTATATTTCTTTATACTTGCTAACAGTTTTTTTAATTTACTACTAATTTTACCCTTTTATATATTTAATATTTATCATTAGTTTTGAGTCTCGTGTTTGTATGATTATTTGATTTACTTTTAAATATTTTTTTTAAGTTATTATTATTTTGTTTTATTATTTTATTTCCTTTTTTATTTATAGTTCCTTTAATTTTTAATATTTTTGAGGAATAGCCGTTGAGAGATATAAATTCGAACTAGTTTATAAACAACTGCAGCTCAAACAAAATTAGGAAATAGGTAAGACAAAGGGAACATTCTTTAAAAAGATATTTTTTAATTATATCAAGATTTATATTGCCTTTACTTTATTACAAGAACCACATATTTATATGGTCAATATATGCAAAATTATTTGTATTTTATACAGTTTTTATACTAATTTCTTTAAGTAATATATGTGATCTTTTTCAGGCTACTTTAATATTCCTTATGGATCACCTAGCTTTAGTCGTATCTGCGTCAGATCGTAACAAAATGTCTGCCCAAAATTTAGCAACTGCCCTAGCTCCCCCATTAATGTTGCAAACAAGTGATTCTATAACCCCAACAACTGCCACCAAATCGCACGATATCGATTACCAGCAACCAATCAGCGTTCTCAAGTATCTTCTGCAAATTTGGCCTACACCGAAACATCATCACTCAGGTAATGTGTAGTTGTCTTCCTCTTACACACGTAGAGTGCATCGCTAGTCTGTTAAATAAATATGTTAAAATATAAAAGCATTTTAGACAATTTTGATGGTTTAACAATCTAATAAAGATAATCTAAAAGTTAGCTTATTTTTAATGCAACTTCTTTCTTTAAATAATAACTACCGGACAAAATAATACAAGATATTTATATAAGATATAAGAAATATTTTGAAAAATAGTAAAAAAAAGTACTAAAAAAACTCTATAATCACTTATATAATCTCTTATATAAAAATAACAAATAGGCCATCAGAAGAGTGTCTATCATTCATCAAGAACATTATTGTTTTGAAAATAATGAAATATGAAACATAATTAATATAAACAAAAAATTTTTTGCACTAAAAAGTATTTTACCACACAACTTAAATAAAGTATGAAATGAAATATAATCTGATATCGATGTTAGGAGCAAACAAGTAATTAAAATAATTCTTTCTAGGTAAAGCTGGTATTAGGGGATTCTCACTGATTTCTCAGATTTTCAATAGAATTATTAATGTATGATTAAATATGGCTTAATTTATGACAATAAGAAAAGTTATTCACGTACTATATTCGTCTCCTTGCTGTAAAATTAATCATCAAATAATTTAAAAAACTGTCTTCAAGAAAAGTCTAATCATGAAATTACTTCTATATATGTATATTAAATGCCAATTCATAGTTAATGTATATTTGGCAGTTCTCTTACTGGTGCATGTCCGGTCAACATTTCTGTTTTGTTTTTGCTCATATGGGACAGTTTCTCTGTTCTTTTTGTACAGGATTCACCAATAAAGATTTTCCATGTGTTAGTTTGGAATTCTCTCCCAATATCGCTCATTACTTACTCGGACTCATTCCTCTACAGCCCTAAGTACTTCAGTCTTTGATACTTTCAGTGTTACAACCAATCCGTTTGATCCGTTGGATCCTCTTAGTTGATCTGCTTTTAACTCTGATATCCAGACCAGCTCAATCTTGTTTCAGTCTCCCAGTTTATTCAGTTCTCTGATGCAGTCCCACAGCAGCCTGAACGTCACTTTCTGAGGCGTTAGTGCCGCTTAACTGTCAAACATGATATGGATCTGTTCTTTTTAAAGTGCTCTCTAATTATTTTCATTTACACTTTGCAGTATCTCATAAATCTCCGCTTGAAAACGGTGTAGTTCCTATCCAAGGCAAAGCTTTCGCTAATTCTTGGATTTTTGAAGTTTATTCCTGCTCCCATACCCTCTTTAGTCTTAAATCCATCTTGTTTTTCTATAAATTTATGTCTGGAATAGATACCCTGTATGAATTCTTTAAACTGTAATATTTTTGTCATGTGATCCGGTTTCGCATTAAAGATGTCTGTCGTCACAATCCTTGTGATAGTTATATGCCCTGTCCTTTCATTGCAAAAATTTGGTGATTGCTTTATTCTGTAGGCCCCAACCTTACCTCTTCTTGTATTATCAAATGCAAGGAAGACAAGCCTAGTACAGCCTACATAGCTGCAGTTAAAATAGTGCGAATGACACCAGTTAGCCCCATATACACAATTTTTTCCTTCTGCTGAGTTTAGATTTTGCAGCTGTTTGAAGTATGTAGTCCACCACATCATCGCTGTATATGCAATTGAGGGTTTGATCGCCATGGTGTACACCCAGTAAGTTATGTCTAGTTTCCATCCCCATTCCTTCCTCTATATGCGTCTGACCCACATAAGAGTTTTCACTGCACTGTTTGTTATTTTTTCTAAAGTATGACCCCGTGATACTTTACCTCTGCCTTTCTTCTTCTTCTTCTTCAGTACCTTATCCGGTCCGGATGTTGGCGATCATCAAGGCTATCATGGTTTTGTTGACTGCTCTGCGAAACAGCTCCGCTGAGGTCATCCCAAACCATTTTCGGAGATTTTTCAACCACGAGATACGACGGCGTCCCGGTCCACTTGTGCCAAATACTTTACCCTGCATAACGAGTTGAAGAATTCGATATTTTTCTTCGTTCCGCATAACGTGGCCGAGGTACTCAAGCTTACGTTGTTTAATTAAATTAAGCACTTCTTTTTCTTTTGTCATACGCTGTAGGACCTCAACGTTGGTGACATGGTCCACATGTCCACATATTTTTAGTATCCTTCTGTATATCCACATCTCGAAGGCTTCGATTCGTTTTTCAGTGGCTTGCGTCAGTGTTCAGGCTTCAACTCCATATAGTAACACTGGAAGAACGTAGCACCTCACTAATCGCATCTTGGTTCCCAAACTGAGATCACTGCAGCACAGCAAGGATCTTAACTTAATAAATGTAGACCGTGCCATTTCAATTCTGGATCTAATCTCTTGAGCGTAGTCTCATTGTACGTTGAGGGTAGTTCCAAGGTAAGTGAATCTGTCGACTCTCTGGATCTGTTCGCTATCTGCCATTAGTGCCCCTTGATCTAAATTTGTACGGCTGACAACCATGAATTTAGTTTTCTTAATATTAAGGCATAGAAAAACCGAACACACGTGTTCGGTTGTTCCCTGATTAAGGTTCAGTCCGTATGTTACGCTCACAGTTCGCACTCGGTCTAGTAAGGCCTGCAGATCGTTTAGGTTGGTTGCTAGTAACACAGTGTCATCGGCGTAGCGGATAATTGATGTATTCACCGTTCACTCGGATTCCCATGTCTAGGTTTGTGAGGGCTTCATTAAAAATCTCCTTAGAGTATATATTGAAAAGAGTCGGCGATAGCACACATCCTTGCCTTACTCCTCGCATGATCTTCACTTGGTCGGTCAGCTGGTCTTCGACCTTGACTTGAGCACGCTGGTTCCAGTATAAATTCATGATGATCCGAATGCCCTTCTCATCCAATCCTACTCTCCCTTTAGCGGAATTTATTGCCCTGTAGCTTTAAAGGACCTAATCTCTGTAATTTTCGTCTTCGTGTGAAAGCGACTATGGTGGATTTAAATGGACTTATATTTATTTAGCTCCTTAAAATAAGTCTATTGTTTCAATAACTCTAGGACCTCGTTCACAGCAGTAAGGATAGAACGAACCCTGTGGGCATCCTCTGTCGACCCAAGTCAACACTGTGTCTCTAAAGATGGTGGTATTTACAACTCTATTGCTGGAGATAGATTCTATCCAGTTAAGACAAATATCCTTGATTCCTTCACGTCTTAAGGCATTGGTTATGAATATTATCGAAGTGTTGTCGAAACCCGCTCTATATCCAAAAAGGCTCCCAGCATTACATCTTTATTTGCAATTGTGTTTTCTTTTTCTATAAGTCTGCGAAGTGCTGGAAAATAGCCAGATATAGAACAAAGAAAGCAAAAGGTTTTTAATGATATTAGATATATCCGAGATAAAAATTATAAAATCACAAAAAGTATGTCAAAAATATATGAAAAAAATATTTTGATGGTTAATTACATGAAGAATTTTAACGGAAAACCATTTCAGCTAATGGACACAGTAAAAACATTGGTCACCAGAATATCAAATGAGGAGGTTGCTTAAATACAAAAAATAAATAAATGTAAAGCCATTGGACCAGATGACATCCTTAAGGAAGTGTGAAGAGTTTTAAGAGAGAGAGGAACAAGTTGGCTAATTGGTTTTTTAATAGAATTGTGGAAGTATGGCAAATGCCAGACGAATGGAGAAGCAGTA
This sequence comes from Diabrotica undecimpunctata, assembly GCF_040954645.1. Classification (NCBI taxonomy): domain Eukaryota; kingdom Metazoa; phylum Arthropoda; class Insecta; order Coleoptera; family Chrysomelidae; genus Diabrotica; species Diabrotica undecimpunctata. The sequence goes on along the minus strand of NC_092804.1, from coordinate 48,392,285 downwards.
TATTGGAACCTGTTTACACAAACCTGTCTATTACTGTCTATAAAAAGAAACGAAAACAATGCACAAATTGTAGAATTATAAAACTACCTAAACATACTATAAAAATAGTATGAAGAATAGTATGAAACCTGAAGAAACCGAAATATCCGAAAATCAGCAAAATCAGGCAGATCAGGCAGATGGCATGCATTGAACTTAAGAAAGCATAAGATAAAATTTATTGAGAGGTTCTGTAGTTGGCGCAAAGTAAAAAAGGCAAGTATTTGAAGATTGTGAAAGACATATATGAGAGAGTAACAACCAGTGTTAAGACAGGTGTAGGAGAGACTGATAAATTTCTTTTGAAAATAGGATTGCATTTGGATTTAGGTTTGTTGTTTTAGTACTCTTCTATACAAATGGTATTTATACAAGGTGGTCCTTAACTAATTGTACAAACAGAAACCGTAGATTCTGCACTTTAAAATATTACGATTTAAGCCAACTTGTTTTAATAAAATGTTGATATTAAGAAAGATACAGAGTGTTAAAGTGGAAATTTAAAATTTAATTTTTCGCTATAACTTTTACGTTTGTAAATATTTTTGGACAAAAATTTACAGTTGGATGCTTTTGAGTAGGATAAATTATAATTTTATACTTACATTAATAAAACTAATAGAGGGCGCCACAAATGCCACACGTGTGGCATACATTTGCGCTTAACTTTTTTGCTCTTTAAGTTAGCTCTATTTGTGTTAAAAAATATTAAGGATACATTATTTTTACAAAGAAAAGGTATACTTGTTAGTAACCTGAAAATTCAACCGTTTTCGAGATAAATGCATTTTATAAGTCAGCTGCACAATAATTCTTAGTTTGATATTTGTGCGGTAAAGCACTAAATACCTGTAGATAAGCATAATTCATAGTTTATTCTTATTAAAACAACTCAAAGATGATAATGTAACATCACAAAATGCTTTGTTATGGGTGCTAAATGTCATATTAGAGAAAAGATATTTCATCTCCTTCTTTAGGTGCCGTGTCCGTATTCAGACGTTGGCCGTCATCATGTTTACAATTTCCCTTTGCTATCGCTTCTTAAGTTTCTATAATGGCGTTGTATTACTTTTTCTATATTGTAAAATGCTAAAAATCCAAAATATGTGGTTTATGCAAGATGGTACACCACCACATTCTAGAGAGAAGGCAGTTAGAATATACTTAAATACAACTTTTCTGAACGTTGGATTGGTCGTGGTAGTCATATTCCTTGGCAATGTGGTGAAATATTAATATAATTATTTAATTCATAAAAAATCTGAAAAGAATACTTATTGTTCATTACGTAAATTGTTTACCAATTTTTATTAGGACAAATAGAAACTAGAGCACAGGTATTGAATAACACATATGTGTCCAGTTTCATAATACTTTTGATACAAATCTAACCTGAAAGACTCAGCATTTTTACAAAAACATCATCGTTGTCATAATAACCGATATTGTTATAAATATAGTAAACACACAGGCAATTTAGTTCGGCATAATATTAGTTCGTTAGTAAATCATAATAGTCCATTTGTTCGAGATGTAATTATAGTTACTCGTAAGCTGTAACGTAATCATATTAATAAGTAATGTCATCGATAGGTTATTCCGTCGTGTGTATATAAGTAACCAATGAACGAGATACCTCACAGTTTAATACATTATTTAACTTCTGCGACAAATAAAATGTAGTTCCATAATATACCATAAGATTTGGATATGTATCCAAAATAATATATTCATCCATTATACATTATAGCCACCACGTAGCCCCGAATTTAATCCGCTTGATTTTGATGTATAGGGCGCATTAAAACAACGTGTCTATAAGAATTCCATAAACATTCGCAACCAACTATGGGAAGAAATAAATACTACAGCAGTTTTTTAGAACCAATGATGCTATTTATTATGAGACCATCTTTTATAGAATATATTGACAAATGAATTAAAGAAAATGGTGGACATATCGAACAGTTACTTTGACAAAAAGTTATGTTATTTAGTTTAACTATTTTTTAATTTGGTTTGTAAACCAAATGTTTTAATTATGACTTTAATTTAACATAAAACGTAAAATGTTTGATGTAAAATCCTAGTATTCTGTAATTTTGTCAAATCCTATTATTAATTATCCTGCTGATATATTTATTTTATTTAATATTTCGTTAAATATTAACTTTAGTTAAAGGTATTTATACCAAAATTCAGAAGTATTAATGTTTTTTTCTATTTTTTCTTCGTTGCCTGGAGTAATTGCCTTAGATCAGAATTATGCAGCTGATTTTTAAAATGCGATTATCTCAAAAACTGTTGAGTTTTGGAGTTATTAACAAGTATACCTTTTTTTTTGTTAAAATAATGTATCTTTAATATTCTTTATCCCAAATACAGGTAACTTAAAGAGCAAAAAAGTTAGGTACAAATTTATACCACATATATAGCATAAGTGGCGCCCTCTATCAGTTACATTAAAGTCTGCATCAAATTATAATTTACTATATTTAGAAGTATTCAGTTGTAAATTTTTATACATAAATGTTTACAAACATGAAAGTTATAGCGAAAAATAAAATTTTAATTTTGCACTTTAACAGCCTGTATCTTTCTTAATGTCAACATTTTATTTAAGCAATTTGACTTAAATCGTAATATTTTAAGGTGTAGAATCTACTGTTTCTTTTTGTACAATTACTTAAGGACCACCCTGTATAGTTCGTTTTACTCTTCTTTAAATCACAGCGTATTGTTTTTGCACAGGTCGAAAATAAGTTTCGTAATAGGAGACATATTTCGAGACTGGCCAAATTTGTAGTTGGTACAGAATTTTAATTGGAAGTGGTAATTAATTACAATTAATTATTACAATACTCGAGAATGGAATAAAACTAGCGGCAGTAAACTTAATGGAAGAAACCGGAATAAAATTGCTTCACTGGTTCTTTAACAAAATATGACATTCCAAGCAATGGCCTGACGATTGGACAAAATCTACAATAACGACAATACATAAAAAAGGACGATCAAAGACAGAAAGAGAGCTTGAGATATTTAAAACCCAAAGAAGGAGTAAGTTTCAACTAAGTTTGGGGTAGTTACAATTTCCCTAGTAGAGATTAGCAATCTATAACTAGGTACATAATATTTAAACATCATAATTTCTAAACAAATTCTTTCGATTCTTCAGCATTGACCTATTTTATTTCTTATCATAGCACTTGTGTAAAAGTAAAAATAAATACGGTAGGGTCCCAAGATAACCAAAACAATAAATTAAAAAATTAAACAAACAGTATACCAAAAGTATCTGAATAAAGTTATACTTAAAAATTTTTTAAAACCAATTGGGTCTGAGGAAGCAAACGTTACAAGTGATAGTAATATTTAGTTTGAATAACTTATAATTTATATTGACAGGGATTTTGTAAAACAATAATTTTTAGTTCTCCTGTATTTTGTAAATGACACTTAAAGTTGAACATTTAAAAACGAAATTTTAACATATTTATTTTTAAAGTTAGTCACCTACATGTGTAATAATCCACCATGATTATCTTTTATCGATTTTTTGGTACGGAAATTAACACATATTGATGTTTTAGATGGCTTTACATGTTGTCTGTAACAATATATAATTATACAACACCCACATATTATCAGATACAAAATATTATATTACCATGTACCAAATGTCCACAGTTACTTTTGATTTTTTTATAAATCATTTATTTTGTTTATTTTATTTTTTCTTTAATGTTTGTTTTTGTTTTAGAAGTACATGTCATAACCGAAAATGTTTTTCCACAAACCCAATAGTCCATATCACACCCATACCACCATCACCTACCGAATTTTGGTCATGGTAGTTGTGTCTTTAGTAAAAGTAGAAAACGTACTATAGTTAAGGTGACCTGACAAGACATATAGATTTCAAAGGCAATATTTAAAAAAATTCCAATATATTCGTTTTTTATATAGTTTTATGTAACTTTTTTACAACTAATATTATAATATTCAAAATAAATTTCACTATTTTATTTATCAGATTACGTCAAAAGATGTCAAAAACATTTAAATATCAACATAGACAACATAGAGAACATAACAGTAAATACAACAAAACCCTTAAGCCATCGATAAAAAAAGTTATGTAAAAGCCAAACTACAATTACTATACAGTGATGAGTGTCTTACCACCCGGCTTTTTAACGTAAGAGATAGAAAACACAGTTACCTTGTAAAATAAAAAGAGATGGAATTCGTAGAGGTGAGCAATAATCGGAGGAACCTATAATTTATATTACATTACATTATCACTAGCGATAGTCTCACACCTTTAGACGTTAGCTTCGAGCTAAATCACCTCGGTCATAATTATTATGAGTAACGTCGAATGTGTAACGTATTTCCATTTTTTAATTTCGCATAAAGTAAAAACTGATTGACCACAATAAAGCAAAAATGTGAATAATATAATTTAATTAATAGTGATTATTTAATCTAAAGTTTTAAATTATTAACCAAGAATAATTTCTACTATGATTTGAGGAGTTTCATACACTCTTGTGACAGAATAATTATAAATCCTTCGTAGATTAGTGGTAAGAATTCGACATTGCGACACAGACATCGCAGACGATTAGAGTTCAAAACCCACATGTGATTTTCTTTTTTTTTTAATAATTTGAAATTATGCAAAGATCGCTTTGCTTTGAATCATTTAACATTTATGTCAGTCGTTACTAGTATTAGAAGTGTTTAAAGTTAAAACTTATTGAATAAACAATATCGTCGTACTTTCGAAAATAAAGTAAAAATTCTTCAAAATTAAAAGAACTTTTAAAGAATGTTTAAATAAGTAAAAATTCTACAAAAATAAAAAAATGTTTTAAATAAACGTATTTACAATATGTTCAAATAAGCCTTCATTAGCAGCAGAACAATAACCCAAACTGTCACTAAAGAATTATAAAAGTCTGATGGATTAGAGTTCAAGGCACGATGTTCTCATCGTTATATCTCTCATATAGATTGGACTTGATATATCCCCAAATACAAAAATCACAAGGTGCAAGATCGCAGGCCAAAAAATATCTCCGTGGCCACTAATCAATCTATTAGGAAAAGTCGCACTGAGATATTCACTGACGATGCGAGAATTATGTGCAGGACAACCATCGTGTTGAACCCATATGGAATCGAAAGTTATTGGTAAATTACGAAGGGCTGGGACAATTTCATTTTGCAGAATTTCCAAGTATTTCCGCCCAGTCAACATACCGTCTATAAAAAATGGACCAATGACATGATTCCCTATTATGCCTCCCCAAACATTTACTTTTCGAAGACACTGGGTACGAGTGACATAAATCTGATGAGGATTTCCTCGAGACCAATACCTAGCATTGATTGAATTGTGACGGCCATGCAATGAAAACGTACATTCATCGGTGAACAAAACGTTCTGTAAAAAATGTTCATCTTGATGTGACATTTACATTGCAGTTTGACAAATTTCTAAACGGCCATATTGATCCCCAGGGAATTGTTCTTTGGATTTATGAAGTTTATAGGGACGGTATCGATGTCTTTAAAAAATTTCACCTACTCTAAATCTTGGAATTCCATATTGTTCTCCAAGACGAGATGTTGATTGGGTAGGATTTTGCTCAATACTTGCACAAATCAAAGTGTCCCTTAGTTCCAAATCTGGATTTACCTCCCTTCGTCTGCGAACTCCTCTTGGAGCGAACACGGATCCATAAGTAAAAAAATTACGTATAATAGACTGAATTGTTGATCTTGATGGAGCCGGCCTATTTGGAAACAAATTTACAAATTGTTGTCCAATCATGTTGTCTGATAATCCATTCACATGCCAGACAACAATTTGCACTTTTTCCTCGACCGTTAAAATCCTTTTCACGAATTGTTTTTTCAATAAAAAGTTTCTGTTTACCGTAAATAACACTTTTCGGTGTGTTATTATTTGATAACTTGAAGGCTTGATGATTTGGTTAGCTATAAAGCAGGTAGCTGTTCGCTCGCATCCATTCCAATGTCGTCAATTGTTTTGAAAATCATTACCTGTACAGAGAAATTGATATTAATACTGAGAATTTAGTGATGGACTTTACATGGACTTCACTGCATTCACTTCACTTCAATGGATTATTTTCCATTCACAACTGAAGACTGTAAAACTGGAATTGAATGTGAAATATTGTGTATTTCTATTTTATAATATTGGAATAAGACTAAATTGTAAATAATGAGTTTTTCGAAAACTTGTTACCTAATATGTATTATATTTTCTATTATTTTTTATTGAGTAAAACAAAAATTTTACCCTTGGTGTGAATTGAACCCCAGTCTTCTTGTCAATTGACAACGTCTCTAACTATTACTCCAATTTTACATACAATAATTGTTTTCGGACAAAACATACCTACCTTTAGTTTAGTCAAATATTTCAGTTGAGTTATTTTTATTATTAAATAAACTTAAAGATTTATAATTTAAAATCGCTACTAATTAATGTTTTTTACTATAATATATCTTAATATATTTAATCATTTATTCTAACATCAGAAATTATTAAAATAAAATATTTTAGAGGTCATCCGTATAATTATGACTAAAGTCAAACAGACACGTCTGATACTAGCCCTATCTCCTACTATCTCACAACTTAATCTGTCTTCTATCCTTTCCGCTATTTTGCCGGGTGGTAAGACACTCATCACTGTATTTTCAAAATTAAAACTAAAGACTATGAAATTTGTAGAACAATAAAAATGATGACCTAAATCGTATACTAAAAGAGGACGTCATAAAAAATACAAATTTATAAATGATAATACACGTAACAAGTTCATAAGAAGAGACTCTCCTACGAAATGTGATTAAAGCGTAGATATGCAAATACATATACGTAAGAACATAATATATAAGAAAAGGTTAATGCGAGTTAATAGCAAAATTAAGTTAGTAGGCAACAGCATAGCTCGCAACAAAGGAAAAAAAAATATTATAATATGTGTATAAGATGAAAGCAACCGTATATACCTAGTTCTAACTATTGGTCGTCTTCAGTACGGTGCAGTCAATTTAGAAAATAAACATATTAACTTGAGAAAGGATCACTACAAGACAATACAAGAGCAATACGACCAATTTGTGGCAATAATGTTAGAAGACTCTGAAAGATGTGTTAGTTGTTGCTCTGGAATCCTCCTCTGAAACATCAACTTCTCTTCCAATATAAAAATGTAAAAATCCTGTATCATAATATAATAACACAAACTTGTGAAATATATGAATTACAAGCCTTATGAATTAAACAAAATAGAAAACAATAAAAAATGCAGCAAATTTTCAGGAGATCAGTAGTTTGGATCCAGTAAAGATATTGGAACTACTAGAGCTGTGTTGTTGTTCTGTCAAATAATAACACAAAAATATTTGGACCAAAAAACCTATAGAAAAATGTAGAAAAAAAAAACTAAACACGCCCCGACAAAACTACCTAACTGTCGTGACCGACAACGATGGGCCCGACTGTTGGCGTGTGTGTGTAGGCTTGTTTACCGATAAAAATAGTTGTATCCGACGGTCAACCGCTTTGGTTGTACAACCGCGACATCCCGACTGCCGACTTTCCCATAGACAACCTGTCGAGTCGGGACATGACAACTATTTTTGTCGACCAACAAGTTCACACACACCAACCGTCGGGCCCAACGTTGTCGGTCAAGACAATTGAGTGGTCTTATCGGGAAGAGAGTAGGCCGTTTAAAACTAAGATAAAAATATTGAACAATTTAAGCATAGGTCAATAGTCAACATAAGAAAAGGTGTTTTGTTTAAAGATTCTGAAGTACAAAAAGGAGTATGATAAGTTTACTTCCTTTCTCTCCTCTTTAATTCAACGTATTTTCTGAAATACAGTTAAGTCCATGGTTCTTTACCGGTGTGATATCATTTAAAGCATGCATTTAAAGTGGCTACTGCTCCGATCACGGATTTTATTATAAAATTTGACGTTATCAAATAAATATAATATAATATAGTCCTGTTGTCAGAGAGTTGACCCCTAAAAATCATACGAACAAGCTGAATTTTGCCGAGAATATTGATTTTGAAACCCCAAAAAAGTTACAAAAAGTTTACCACATTTACCCCCAAACTTCCCACTAAAACCTCCCGGTAGGGGGATAAAAACGCAAAAAAAATCGAGTTACCAAGAATCTGTACACCCTTGGAATTCAAATGGGAAAAACATGTTTTTCTAAGGCGTGTAGATTCTTGGTAAATCGATTTTTTTTGCGTTTTTACCCAACTACGAGTTGAGTTTTAGGAGGAAGCCCGGGGGTAAAAGTGGTAAACTTTTTTGCATGTTGTTTGGGGTTCCAAAATTAATATTATCGGCAAAATTCTGCTTGTTCGTATGATTTTTAGAGGTTGAATGGCATTTTCGCCTCTGATGACTGGAGTAAAATGTTAGGTTTGTTTTAAAGTTTTGGTGCAGAATTACACCTACATTTGAAGTAGCTTTATAAATTATTTTTTCGTCAACCGTCCATTTATGATTAATTTTAACACCCTCAAAATCATTGATTAATGACCCCTATTAATGAATAATTTTTTATTAATGAACGATTTCATTATAGGCAATACAACATACATTGCTTGTATAAATTAATTTAACCACATTTAACGCTCTGTGATTGGCAGTTACCTGTGGTGTAGGCAACCAAACATACCAATTTATATTCCCACTAAAAATTATTTAAAATGAAGTAGCCGCTGTAAGTACTGTCTGTCATTGTATGTCATTATTTATCGTTAAGTAAATAAAAATTTAAACTAAGATATTTTTATTTCTGAAAAGTACGGTCGACGGAAAAGTTTTGTAACGAACTCGTGAATTAAAATGACGATTAACAATCTCGAACATTAACGCACTTGCTTCGCTCGCGCGTTTATATATCTCAATTGTTAATCGCCCTTATTAATACACTTGTTGGTTAAATAACTATTAATATCATTAGTGATTAATAAATAACTAAACAATTTATAAAAAAAAACTAAATTAAATATACAATAAAATTTACACTGTGTTGATGGTATAGGTAACAGTAAAATTATTTAAAGAATGAAACCTGATTTAGTTCAAAGAATATTGATCAAGATTTTGAACGTATTTCTCATATTTCATTTTCATTATCTTCAGTATCTGAACTGTTGTCTTCAATGTTAGTAATTACGTTCTACACACTTTGTCTGGGCGACATCCTTACCCGTTTGGATTGCTTCCTTCCACAACTTTTGATTTTTTTTTAATACAACTTTTCGTGGATATCTATTTCTGTTTTTTGTGTATTTCCGTAAGAAACACGCTCGTTGTGCTGCGATATGAGTTCTTTCAATTAAAGCTCTTCGATGTTAATCTTTTTTAAATTTAAAGCCCAAATCTTTTAGTATTCTACCCATGTATGTTTTACTTGTAGAAACAATTTCTTTAGCCTGCATCTCGTTGATTAACGCTTCATGGGTTACATGTTTCTTTAAAAAGTTATTTATTTTAATATACTATAACTATATAATTTTAATATACTATAACATGTTAAGTTCTACTCGTAATTCTCAACAGAAAGTTTTTGTTAAAAGTTATTGCCCTTAGGTAAATCAGTAGTTTTCGTTTTTAAACGAGGTCTGCTTTTTCCCGGAGAAAATAAAACAGGATTTGTTTTTTTTGTATATTGTATACTGTTTTTTTTGCCAATTTACTACTACCCTCTAAAACAAAGTTAAAATATTATCAATATTTTTAATTGAAACTAAAACAAAAACCAAAAATAAAAATTTTCTAATTATAAATATTTTTTTATGTAATAAAGTTGGCAAATAAATAATATTAATAATATATATGCTTGGCATCATTCAAGCTTTGTACTTTTTGTACCTCTTAAACAGATGACAACGGTTCCAGCGGTCCTTCATTCCTTTTTTTCTAATTAAAAGATTTCGATTAAATTTAATCTTGTGCTTATGAGGTAAGAATTTTTCCAGGCATAATCTAAAAAATTAAATAAAATATTTTCTTTTTGTCATTTCTTTCACTTTTGCGGAAACTTAAACAAAACTATTCCTTAACTTTGTGAATGAGCGAATGAGTAATGGCAAAATAAAATACACTTGCCATAAAATTTCAAACTCTAATATAAAATTAGGTCTGAAAACAATAAAAAAGTTAATTGCGTAATATAAATAACTTCTAAATGCAAAAACAGAACAAAAAACAGCAGAAAATACAACAAACTTACTTACAATCTGAAAACGTTCCCAATCGTTTTTTTTTGTACCTATTTCTTTTCATTGTACTGAATCTAGAGCGTTCATAAAAATAACATATGTATTTACTTAACAACAGGCGACGACATACCTTTAGTTCCATGCGGTGAAGAAAATGATGCTAGATACAAAGTATGTGTTTTATCTCGCTAGATATTAATGACGCACGGGTAAAAAACCATGGACTTAACTGTATGTAATATTCTCGGCGGTCTTTGAAGGACATAAAATAGGAAATAAAATAAGTGGACTGAAAGTGAATAATATTCGTTATGTTGATGGTACAGTTCTTGTTACAGACACGGATAAAGAAACTTTAAATCTAAATGAAAACTGTAACTACTGCTGTGAGGAATCTTGCATGTGAGAATACCAACACAGAGTTATAAATTGTGGATACATAAAATTTGGGGAATATTATAGGCAGAAAATTGAAGAAATCTAAAGACGCATTAAGATAGCTAGAGGTGCATTTGATAACAAGTTTTAAAAGAATAGGAAAAATGATTAAAAAGTTGGTCGTTTTTGTTAAATGGCGCCGAAAATAAATGCTCAGTACTTCATTGGCGAATAAATCGTAAAGCGAGGCAGCATTCGAGATATGAATAATTTGCGGTATGTTAGAATGATAATAAATCTAATAAATCAATATCGGATCTAGATGTAACCATAAAGTACAGCAAAGTTTAACTCATATTTTTTGGAAATATAATGAGTAATCGGAAGTGTGAGTTATTATTAAGTTATTATAATTAATATTGAAAAAATTAGACCTTCGTCATAAGACGGCACTGCAAGAAAAATACAACAATGAAATTGTTATGCATCCTATGTTGCGTTTATGTTAGACTATTTTTATCTATATGTAATATCCTAATATCCGGTAGTTTTATGTTATATTGCTTGATTACTGTTAGGCCATATTTCCAGATTACTAAAGTGACACTACCCTTAAATAAAATTGGCAAATATCTAAAAAGGATTTGATATTTTATTGTTATGATCTGTGATCGCCAATCGATTAGGAAAATTGATTATTGCGTGGGTTATTTACTGAAATCTATATAATATATTGTCACGTAGCCTAAGTAGTTAGTTTATCGATGTGTGAGGGTGTTGTTGGTATTTAGAGGGGGCCTTTCCAGACAGGTCGGCGCGGCAGGCCATCCGGGCCGCGTGGAGACAGTCGCAGTGCGTGTCCTCCTCAGGGAGCGGTGGTGGTGGCTCTTCAATCCTCGGTGGGGCCGGCGGGGGCCCGAGAGCAGTCTCGGCTCTCAGCGGCTCCGTTTCCTCCTCCTCCTCGCTCAGCAGTCTCGGGCCCGCGAGGCCCACAGCCACAGGTCCCATTACACCAGATACTAGTAAGTATAGATATATCGAGAGAAATGACAAAAAATAAAGTTTTATGTGTAAATAAAATCCTAATATTATTGAAATTTAAACAATTAATTGGTATTATAAATGCTAATATTCTTAAGATTTTTATATACAGATAACCATACTTTTAAGATCTAGGTGGTAAAATCCTATATAAGGAAACAAATTTATCTAAAAGCGTGTAAACACCAGAACAAAACAACAAGATAAGTAAGTAGATTGAGAATATGCAGCAATAGAAGAGCATTAGACTTAGTTTTAACACTTACTTACTTTTTTGAGTCCGTATCCGACTAGAATTTTTCTGCCCAGTGTCGAGATACGTCTACCCCTTTTGTATTTGCAAGCCATAAATCAATCAGTGTCTGCATACTCCAGTGTGTTCCAGATTTTGTATTGATTTAATGAGGTTTTGTTTTACATGAGCAACGCCGATTAGTATGCAGTTAAGTGTCCGCCAAGTTCTCCAGTAAAGTTCATTCCGTGTGGCTCTCAGTGTATATATATATATAGTTCAGCTCAACAGGCCTCAAAGGCCCAAGGCTTCAACGGTTTTCTTCCAGTTCTTTCTATCTTGTGCTAAGTTTTTCCAATCTTGTACCCGCAGCGACTTCAGATCTTCTTTTGCCGACTCCAGCCATTTTCTTCGGGGGCGGCCTCTTTTTCTTTTTGTACCAGCCTCCGTGTTTATTAATTCATTGGGAACTCTTCCTTCCTTCATCATTGCTATATGTCCGAGCCATCTTAATCTTTGAATTTTAGCAAGTCTTGTTATTTTTGGTTGCCCATATATTTGCATTATTTCTTCATTCGTTCTTCTTCGCCAGATGTTCCCTTCTTTTACACCTCCGTATATCCTTCTAAGAATTTTTCGTTCCCATCTATCTAATTTTACTTCCATATCTTTATTTAGTGTCCAGGTCTCGCTAGCATAGAGTACTGTAGGTCGGATAACTGTTGTATATATTCGTTTTTTTGCTGTTCTGGATATTATATTCGACCTCACTATCTTAGTCAGGCTCCCAGCACTCTTACTACCTTTGGCCATTCTTTTTATGATTTCTTGGTTCTCTTCGTTCCTATTTGTTAGTGTCACTCCCAAGTAATCGAATTGGCTAACAACTTCAAAGTTATATTCTTTACTTGGGCTTTGTATCTTAAAGAACTGTCCTTGATGATTTTCGTTTCCCCTCATCACCATATATTTTGTTTTTTCTTCGTTTATTTCTAAACCATATTCCCTGGCCATTCTCTCTATTCTAGTAAAGATTTCTCTTAATTCTGCAGGTCTCCTTGTTATTAAGGTAACATCATCTGCATATGCTACGCATTGATGCCTGTGATGATATATTGTGCCTCTAATGTAGATGTTACACTCTCGTAAAATCTTCTCTAAGATCAAATTGAAAAAATCTGTTGATAACGGGTCACCTTGTCGCAGACCTCTATTAGTGATAAAGCTATCCGAAACCCGTCCTTTTAACATGACTTTACTTTTAGTATCATTGAGTATGCATTTAGTCAGTCTTACTATTTTTGGTGGAAATTTAAAATATTCCAGTGCTTCGAATACTCTATTTCTTTTTATAGTATCATATGCCTGTCTAAAATCAATAAACAGCATGTGTAATGTTAGGTTGAATTCATATGAGCTAGCTAAAATTTGTTTCATTGTAAAAATTTGGTCTATTACCGATCTGTTTGCTCTGAAACCTGCTTGATATTCACCTAGACAATTTTCAACTTTTGTTTTAATTTTATTTCTAATTGATATGGCCAGAATCTTATACACTGTATCTTGTAGAGCTATTCCCCTGTAATTTTTACATTATGTAACGTCTCCTTTTTTATGCACTGGACATAAGATTGCTTCTTTCCACTGATTGGGTATTTTTTCTCTGATCCACACTTCGCGTATTAACTCAGCGATTTCTTTTTGCACCATTTCGCCACCTTCTTTTAGAAACTCAGCAATGATACCATTTTCACCAGGTGCTTTGTTGTTTTTTAAGTTTTTTATGATCTCTATAATTTCTTCCTTGGTAGGTACTTCTTCATTTACATCTGGGTCCCTTACTTCTTCATGTTGTAGTTGCGTTTGTTCTCTTTCATCTTGGTCGTCCGTACATAATATGTTCTCGAAATAATTGGCCCACCTTCTTAATTTTTCATCTGTTCCACCTAACAGATTCCCCTCTTCATCTTTATAATATCTTGATGTGGTTTTGTATTGGGTTCGGTCTCGTTTTATTTCTTGGTAGAAATTCCTGACTTGTTTATGTAAAAAATCTTCTTCAATACGAACTAGTTTCTGCTCTAAACTTGACCGCTTCTTCCTTCTACAAATCTTCTTTGCTTCCCGTCTTTTTGCGGCATAAGCTTTTTTACTCTCTTCATTATTTCTTATTATACTATTTATTCTAGCTTTATTTCGGTCATTAATGGCATTCTTACAGTCCTCATCATACCAATCCGTTTGTTTACATTGTCTGTTTCCTGTTAATACTGAGTCGGCTGCTTCTTGAATTTTTTCTTCTAGTTGTACCCATCTGCTTTCTATATCATTTACTGTTGTCTGGCTTTTCAGTTTCTCTTCAATTTGCTGCCTGAATTTTTTCTTAACTTCTCCCTCCTGAAGTAGTGCACCGTTATATCTTTTTATTTTTTTACAGCTAGTGTTATTAATTGTGGGTATTATTTGCTCCATTTTAACTTTGACCAAAAAGTGGTCCGAATTTGCATCAGCACCTCTTTAACTTCGGCTATCTTTTATGGCTCTCATATGTTTGGCTTCTATTAGTAAATGATCTATTTGGTTTACTGTTTGTCCATCTGGTGATACCCAGGTACCTTTATGAATTTCTTTGTGATCAAAATAAGTGCTCATAATTCGCATATTATGTTCGAAAGCAAATTCTATTACTCTTTTTCCATTCAGATTACTGTCTCTATGATTACTTTTTCCCCCTGTTATTTGTTTGTATATATCCTCCCTGCCAATCTTGGCATTCAAATCTCCTACAATTATTTTTATGTCATATGATGGTATTTTGTAAAACATATGTTCTAATTGTTCATAAAAGCTATCTTTAACGTCTTCATCTGTATTTTCTGTTGGTGCATGCACATTTATAAGGGTTACTTTTCTATATTTTCCTCTTATTCTTATTTTACATAATCTGCTTGTGACTGCCTCAAAATCTATCACCAGATTGGCAAATGTTTTCTTTATAAAAAATCCCACCCCAAATATACGTTCATTGTCTCCACTGTTGAAAAACACGTAATTTCCCACATCTATGGTAAAATTTCCTTTTTGTTTAGTTTCTTGTATAGCTGCAATATCTATCTCATATTTCTCTAACGTATCTGATAAGTTCTTTAGTGCTCCTACTTCAAAAGTCCCTCTAACATTCCATTGTCCTATCATCATCCTATTCCGCGCTTTATTCGTTTCCATATTTTCCTGACCACTGTGCCTGTGTAGACTCAGTTTTTTTTTCATTTTCTCTAGTTTTTCGGTACTATGGTTCCATTTCCACCATTCATCGTTTATACATATTTTCTGATAGCCGACTTTTGTTTCATTACCTTTTCCTTTTTCTTCTTTCGCCATATCTCTTAGCTCTTTCTGTAGTTTGGCTTCGGCTTGGGTTAGATCGTTTTCAATGAAATACCGCGTTCCTCTTAATTTACTCTTATTCTTCATAATAAGTTCTTTATCCTTCATTGTATCTACTTTTACTATCGCCACTGGTGGTTTCCCTTGAGAGGTTCTTATTTTCTGCACATCTTTTATTTTCACATTCAAATTCAATTGATTTGCTATAAAGTTGGTGGCATCTTCCAGTTCCTCATTTTCTTTGAAATCGTGTCCTTTGATCACAATGTTTTGTTTCCGAATTTGTTTATCCATCTTTTCGATCCTGCTTTCCAGGAAATTTATCTTTCCCTTCAACTCACGATTTTCTTTTTTTAAATTGCAAATTTCTTCTTGAAAGATCTGCTGGTCTTTTCGTACTCCTTTAACTTCGTTCATAAGAGCGATCATCATTTCTTTCAATTCGGTGTTATCACAATCTTTCTTAGGTGGAGACCTAGTTAACTTTTTGCTTTTCATGAAAGGGTTTTCACCTTGGTCGTCTTCTTTTTTTTCCTCCCTCTTTCTCTTACCATCGTCAGATTCTTCACTATCCCATTGATTTAATCCTCTTCTCGCGGCCATATTGTTAAAAATATTATAAATCTCTTACCTTATTCCGTACAGTGTTTTGACGTTATAATTCTCACTTACACGCCAATGTATTGTTTTGTAAATAATCACTAATTATTGTCCAGTGTAGCTCCAGTGGCTCTCAGTGTAGCTGTAACAATTCGGGGGGTTCGACGCTAACACTTCTCATAAACCCTTTTCTTGCTTCAATGCGGCTGATTCCTGACAGTTACTTGAACTCATATAATTGGTGTCTTTGATTGAATGTTTGCCTGAACTTCTCCATATATTAAGAGACACATCTATGGTCTTCTGGTGATACGAAATCAGCTGCCCGATACAGTAGGGACGGGAGGTATATTTCATACAGCCGTTAGTTATTCTACATGTTTCATTTAATGAAGTGGTGACTTATTAGGCGTACCTAGATTTACTCTATACTGCTGAAAAACACAAGTCATCGGCTGTTGACTTTAAGACCTAAAATTTTAGACCCCATGTGCTTTCTAAAAATTTTCGGAGAAGGTTGTTACTCATAGCAACGTTTTGTCTTGTACTCTGATAGTGGTATTTATATGTTAGTGAGCGGTTTAATATCTTCAGGATACCTGGGATCACAAACACAGGGTTACTACAGGAAAAAATTAAACTTCTGAAAAATGGCCTAAATATGAAAGGACTCTCAAATTTCACGAACTCTAAAAATGAGGTTGATCAATTTTGGACCCTACGGTAAGCGGAAAGAAGAAAGATATACGCCACTAAAATGTTCTGTTGGAGAAGAATGTTACGAATTTCGTGGACAGACCAGAGAACAAATAATTCAATTTTAAATGAGGTAAAGTCAACAAACGGCTGTTCAGCAAAATCCATCCCTAATAAATAAAACAATTTGGACGTGTTATCAAAGTACAGGAAACATGGAAAGACTTATTATCCAAGGAAAGGTAGAAGGCCAATGATCATGAGAAAGATCCCCAACAAGATGAATCGACCAAATTACACTAATATGCAAAAGACCTATGCATGAGTTTAAAGAAATGACCAGAGACAGAAATGTTTGAAGACGGGCAATGCACGACATTATGATGACCACTACACTTTTTCCGGGGGTCAGGACTGAAGAGAGAGAGAGAGAGAGAGAGAGACCTGAAATCATCACTTCGAAGCCCATTAAACCGTTTTAGGAAGATTCTCTGCAACTTATTTTTAAGTATCAATATACGTATAAGAATTCTTAGATGTTTTTAACTTTAATCTCTTCCTCTTTGGAGTAGAAAGCTGGAGTTTTATAGACGATGCCATAAAATGGTTAGAGCCATTTAAAATATGGTGCTAGTCTATATATATACCACATAACTAACATAACCATTTTTTAGAGGCTAAGAAAGAAATTTCAGAGGCTAAAAAAGAAACAAAAATTATTAACACCATAAAAAAAACAGAAAATTGGCTTATTTCGGCCACATTATGCGTAATAGTAAATACCGACTGCTATAGTCCTGGATGTAGACGTATATCCTGGCTGGCCAATCTAAGGAAACGGACTGGTCTAAAGTTAACTGATTTATTTCAAGCTCCTATGAATAAAATAAGATTGGTTAATGTGGTCGCTAACATCACCCAGGACACATTCAGTTTAGATACTTTAAATGGGTGTTAAGATGAAATGCACTCACTTGGATTTTAGCAGAGTTTCGTTTTAGTGAGTTTTGTTTGTAATAGGTTGACATCATGTTTAAAGCCTCTTCCATTATCGACTAGACTCTATTACACTATGTGGCACTTACATTAGTACAAAGGTTTTTCCTTTTACAGCAATACCTAAATCGTCAGCGTATACAAAGCTCTCAGCTTGAGAGTGCATTGGCTAGTCGTTCGTGACTGGGGCCAGAACGCTATTTTTTGAGTTCATCATCTGTTCTTTTTTCCATTTAGCCCAACGTACAAGCGAATATTATTTAACAATGACCTAATGACCTATCGTAGTTAAGCACGATCTTAGATCCTAGTTAGCAGGGTTCTATGGTTCTACTCTTACTATCTCTGATCAAATTTCTCCTCTATATACTCTGTTAGATTCAGTACTTGCTTGTGCAGGATTTGCCTGATCAGAAAGCCTGCTTGTTTGTGGAATTAAATTTGCATCTAACTGTTTCTAGATGCAATTAAAAATTCATAAAAAGGGATTCATATAATTTATAAAGGCGACATGGCAGTGATGTCGGACGGTAGCTACTCGATAGTTTGGGGTCTTTCCTGGGTTTCAAAAGAGATATCACTTTGGAATATATGCTAATATTAGAGCCAACATTGGCAATGATGACCAGAAACATCGATTAAATTACTTGCAATAAGCAAAAAAATTTATCGAAACTGTTTAAAATCTACAAATGTGATATACAAGAAACTTACCATGATATATCAGCACATAGACCTAACGCGGAGGGAATGCATCGTATCATAGAACACCCAAGTGCACTCTTTGGTAAGGAGAAAAATTGCTGTAAGATTAGCTGAAAATACATGCTACAACTATATTAAAATCCTGATTGTTGTCAGCTGACAAAAATGGATATATTGTGGAAGGATATTACAATAAATAAATAAATTCAATAGTCAATATATCCCAATGGATATAATGGCTATTAAAATCCCAAAGATTGGGTTATACGGTTACTTTCGTATTTAAAATTGTAGTAAATCAAAAATTAAATATAAAATAAGTACACTTTAATACAGTTTAGACATAAATATAAAGATAAAACATTTTTTGTTTAATAAAAAAAAATAAATATTTAAAAAAACGGCGAATAAAAGATGACAAATAATAAATTTAATATCTCTAAATATATTTTTTTTTTGTTAAATTTCAGGGCCCATCATCAGTAAGCAAAGGTCCTTACCGTCCACTATCCCCTCGGGTAGGACCACAAGCCACCTCATCGGCCGGAGTGCTTCGACCGCGGCAAGTGATAGTCTCTTCGCCAGGCTCTCCAAGCAGCAGTAGTGACTCGCAATCGGGATCAGAATCCGTTAAACACTGCCTGCCCAGCCGCGTCAGTTCTCCCGTCATACGCGCTTCTCCTTCCTCTCAGACGATCCTGCGGTCTTCTCCTTCAGTGACTATTAACTCACCTGGACTGAGACACTCCCCATCCATCACCAGTGCCGTCTCCGGAAGCTCGCCAGGGCCCAGAAACTCACCTTCGATTTCTAGTTTAAGTAGAGCATCTCCTTCTATTTTAGGTCAAGTATCAAGGTCTAGCTCCCCGGCGATGCAAGCTAGTTCAGCAGGACTGAACGTAACTTTGGGAACTACGACTCCTTCCTTCACTTCAACTTTTACTAATTTACAGAGCTCTATGGCCATGACTTCTACTGGAGGCTATGGCTGGAACTACGCCCAGGCTTCTACTTATACGCAACCTACTACTTACGCTAGCACTAATCCGTTCCTAACTGGTTCATATATGAGCTACACTCCAGGAGATTCTACTTTTTCTGAGAAATTCAATACAATTGGTCCATCAAAAGAAGTAAAATCGTTCTTTGACTCCTATACCAGTGATACTAACAAGTATTCAACGTTGAACACTAAAAGCACATCTTACGATTCTGAATATCTTTATTCTTCTCCTGATGTTAAAACCAATGGTGTAAGTAGTCGATATTTAGAAAAAAGCTATTTAAACAGTACTTACTCAACTGACCTGAACAAGTATAGTCCTGCTAAAAACGCTATGTACGACACAAGTCCAAACGTCACACAATCTACTAGTAGTTCAACTTCCGGTTTACTGAACGTCGAAGAGACTCCAACTCCGACCAGCAGTATAGAAACTGAAGATAGTAATACCAGGGAAGTGGGAGAGAAAGACGTAGAAGGTGACGGAGAACAAAGTGACTGAATATACGCGGCGAGGGCCCAATAACCAATCACTTTTTAATTGTGGCAGCACAAATAAGACGTAGGTTTAGGATTTCTAATTAGAGAATCACTCATCATCGATGTATTTACCATTACACTGTCTTCGTCATCAACTTTTGATAACCGTGCGAGGAACGTATTATTTATTATACATATTGTTCTAAAGAGGTAAATTGGTTGTTGGTTTTATCGAATACTGCCAATATAGGCAATAATTTTTTTGCTCACATCAGATAAACACTAATAGATTAAAAATGTCAAGATTTAAGCGGGAATTTTGAGTTCATTACTGGGCCAACTGCAATTGACGAAAGGATACAAAAAAAATTTATAGCTAACTTTATATTTTGTATTTGTTCCCAAAAATATTTATTTTATTTAATATAATAACTTTAAAAGAGCTTAAATCAAAAAATATTTATGTTTTCATTAATGTTTATTAATATCTTTATTATTGTTTTATTAAATTGATATAAAAGAAATATATTTAGAAAAAAAGTTTTTACTTTAATTATATTAACATTAAATGAAGTATTGATATCCAAAAATGTTATCAATATTAACTTATTTTAAAAAATAGTCATTTAAGACTAAACTGAACAAACGTTTTTAAAAAATATTTGTTGTAATTTTATTATTAATGAAATATTATTTATAATATGGCAAATGAATATTTTACATATATATTTTTAGTGTAATAAGATTGGTCAGTTTTAGTGATTTAAATTAACAATTTAATACCATTTAATCCTTTTGTTGTTTAGTGACTTGGGCAAATTGTTATGCTGTATCAAAATACAGTCCAAAAGTCAATTCCAACATTGCAATTTTCCTTGTTAGAACAGAATAATTAATGTATTTGCTTACTAGAAATCAAACTAAATCAATAGAATCATTGTTATCTAATATTTAAATTTATATAATTTTAGTTGGTAGATAAATCAATATTTATTGAAATGATAGAGTATTATCTAAATGGAATTTAGAATATAATTGTTGCGTGTTGCACAACTTCTATTTATTTTTTCTGTTGTGTTTATTCAAAGTGTGATATTCACTCGATGTTATAATCTACATAAACCCCTTAACGTCCCATGCCAACATGCTGAACAAACTCTACTTATAGTAAACACAGGGTATGTGCGGTAAAGTCATAAATACTGATTTTATATTGACAGCTTTCTAAAGAGTTTCTTGTTTAAATTACAAAAGTTCAATACCTTTTTATATATTTTTCCGAATGGTATGAGTAAAATCTTTTAAAATTTGTGTATTTGCCAATCATAAATGAATGTAGAACTTACAGAAACAAGAGAGTCAAATTGTACATTGTGTGTAATTTTTTTTAATCAAAAAATACAATACGTAGAAATTAGAGAGCAATAAAAAATGTTACAAAAAGACGGATCACACATAAAACACTGATTTAAAAATTCAATACAAATTTAGGTATATTTTAAACTCCTGGTCAAAGTTAACTTGATAGCTACAGTAACTGACCAAATTCACCAAAATTAGTGATTTTTCCTTCGGACTTAAAATAGATTATTCTGAAAATAGAATTATTTGCCATACTCAAAGTACATAAAGAAAAATCCTATATTACTCGTAAATACTTTTCATGTCGATTCCCTACCAGCGCGTTCACCTCCATCCAAGATGTTTCTATTATTCTATGATTGCATTGAATTAGGAAAACTGGAGTTGGAAGATAATGAAAGAAAGCAGTCTTTATTAAAATATGAAATTCTTAAACTTTATTTAACGACAACTAAATAAAGGTAGACGAATAATGAACGAATATAATACAATTTAGTTAAAACAGTGGAGATCTGACATATTCTACCAGACCATAGTAGAAATATCTAAGTAGATTACCAGATCAATATGAGAACAAAGCTCTAACATTTTCTTTGGGTGTCCCCTTCATTGGGTGCAGTTCTTGTTACTTGTGATTATTGTGCACTTGTAAATATGTCCCTGTGACTTTCCAAGCTTTTACTGATTTAAGCAATAAGTATTTTCTTCTTTCCAAACCACTTGTTTTTCCTACATCTTGATCGAGTAGAAAACAATGGAGGTTATGTCTTTTTCTACGTGATGTATGATATTTTAACAAAACTTCGAAGTTCTGTGTTGGTCTGTGTTCTTCGAAGTATTGTGTGTTTCGGCTGCCAACATTTGTAACACACTAGAGTCCGTACTGTATTCTTTTTTGAGATATTTACGCTCGGCGTACATTTCGCCGTACAATATCTCGGTTCTAGATAAAATTAAACCCAATCAGTGTCTCTTTAGTACTGTTTACTCTAAAAGTTTTTTGGTGATATCCATCAAAGTGATCACAAAATGTAGCGGCTAGTGGTTCAAGGAAGGCCTCAGCGTCAACGCCATCGCAGCAGATGTCTACAGCAGATATTACGAAAAAGCTCCTCAACAAGCAGTATACTGAGGCAGTACATTTAACAGATGAGCGCGACTATTGGATTCTTCTTTTCATTGTGCCGTCTTCTAACGAAGGTTGGCGAACACTTCTTTAGACATTTCCCTATCTGTTGCAACGTGAAATATCTGTTCAATACTGAGGTTAGTCCAATCTCTGATATTCCTCAGCCAAAATTTCTTCTTTCTTACCAAGCCTTTTTTTCCCTTTATATTCCCTTGCATGATCACATGTAGAAGAGAGTATTCACCGTTTCGAAGTATATGGCCCAGTTACGATGTTTTTCTTATTTTAAATGTGTTCATAAGCTTTCTGCCATGTTCAATTCGTTTTAACACTTCGTTTGAGACACATTTCAAATGCTACCAATTTTTATATGGATTGTGATTTCAGAGTCAAAGCTTCTACCCCATATAGCAGTTGTGACCATATATAACGTTCGATGAACCTCAATCTGATAGCCATACTCAATTTCTTATTTGTTAACATTGAGTTGTATTTTATAGATACTTTTTGAGCTATTTCAATTCTAACCTTTATCTTCTCATCTTAATCTAACTGTGAGTTTATAATTGCTCCGAGGTATTTATACTTGACGTTCCTCTCTAGTGGTTTACTCTTAAATGTCAGATGTATGTCATTAGCAAGGGTTTTTGAAATCACCATGTATTTGGTTTTATCTATATTCATTGTTAGTCGCATCTTTTTGCTTTCGCTGTTAATGATAATAGATAAATTTCCCAGCTATTGAAGCTCAACGATGAATCAGAACACATCTGCTAAAATGTTAATGACTGTGATGATAAGTTGTATCATACTATTTACCCAAAGGGTCCATGTTTCGAATCTATACACTAATATGGACCAAATATACATTTTTACAAACGTTTATTGAACATATAATGATAAGGTGGGTTTTTCAAGAAGTTTTTTCATTCTTTGAAAGGATGATGTGGCATTTTCTGTTCGCTCCAATGTTGCAATCTCATAATCAAATTCGGTTAGTATTTAGTAGCCAAGGTACTAAAATTTGCAAACTGTATTTTCTTGTTTTATTCAAAGATATTATTCTGATGATTTGGGTTACGTATAAGGGCAATTATTTTATATTTTTTTTATTTATTTTGGTCCCGTTTTGAAGGCTACTCCTTCTTTTCTTATTGCATTCAGTACTTCTTAAAAATCTTCAATATTATGAACTATAGTATATGTAGCAACAACTTCCGATCAACGACATGTATTTTTTGCCTATAAAAGCCAAACCTGACATACAGGTTCTGCTCTACTACCAGAATACAAATGGGTCACTCAATCTCGGCAGCAAAGTATACTGCAGGTAAAGAGTGAGTGCATTTGGTCAAACACTTTGAATATGTGTTTCCAGGGAACCTAAACTTGAATCTCTGGTCACCAACTCCAGGTCGTGTGAAGACCAAAAAGTGTTTGATTTTAAACCCACTTTGGCCCCTTTAGTCTGAAAAGAGCAGGAAGGAGAAAGTGCACAGCAGAGGGTTTTTACAAGATAGTTGCAAGTTTTTGGCATATCCTTTCTGCTGCATTATATTCTGGAAAGAGGTTTTTAACGACTTTTGGATGATGGACACAACGGAGATAACAAAGTTAGTAGTAATGTACTGGGAACATAAGGTCTCAGTTGTGGCCTCATATAAAGACAATAAAATGCTTACAATTTCATTGATTAATTCTATGTCTGCACCACAAATCATTCTCAATGCTTTTTTAACTGAGGTATCTGCCAATATTCCAGCTACATAATGGCGATATTAATGCGAATCTTTGGAGCATATAGAAATGGAATTCCATCCAGTTGATATGGATTGTACCATAAGTTGTTCCATAAGATTTTTCCATTTACATGTTGCTACGTTTAGCAAAAGTGACCATGGTTTTAACTTCGGTTATTATTTTTTTTAATACAACATTGTTTACATCCTGTGGGATATCTGTAACAACTAAATTTAGTATGTGTGCAAAACAATGCAGTTTTTTGCCCTTTCCGAGCAACTTCCTTACTTCAACCACCACGTTGTTTTACTATCCGTGCAGGCACCGACAGCTCTAGCCAGAGGAATGCCGAATTCTTCAAAAAGCCCCTTTATGGTTTGGCAGATACAATCCCCAGTATGACTTTCCCGAAGGCGTCGAACCACCATCATTGTGTCAAGACTGCTATTTCCTTAAGGAACTGTTCTCTGGTTTCTCACCGGTTATTACTTTAAAAGGAAAAACCGGTTATAACCGAAAAAAAAACAACCGGAAAAATTGATTTGCTATTGCAAATCTGTTGATTGCAAAAACTTATTTACTATTGCGTAGTAAAAAGCCGGTTTTAGGTTATAACCGGTAGGTTTTTCCCACCCTTAAGATACAGTTGGTTCCCAGTGCAGATTATAAAGTTTTCACATATACAAAAAATATTACTATTATAGGATAAATTAAGAAAATTAATGAATATTTGGACATTGGACACGATTTAATGATAAGTTTTATGTGATATCTGGCTGATTTGTTTTATTATCCTCTGGTTGTAATACACATAAAAATATGCAACATAAAAAAATAAAAAGGATATCTATAGAATAGCCATAACAAAATATTTTGATACTTTTTAAAATTCTCCATTATTACAAACACTATATTTTAATTTAGCACAGTAATTTGTACAAGCAAAATTAAAATGAGTTAATATTTATTCTATTTATGACTGTACCAATCCATTCTTGCTTTTGTTTTTAAATAAAACAGGTTACATATTTGCCAAAATAGTCTGGAATATTTATATAATATAAAATATTTTCTGAACATGTTGGTTTTTGTTTGGGATGAAAAGTTTTTTTAGTTTTATTCCATGTATTACGATATTAATAAGATCGACCAAGTAAAAATGTAGCCAAATATTTAGTTCAAGGGTACCGAATATACAAATATTATAAATAATATAATAATATATAATGACAATAAGATTAGAACTTAAATAACTTTAAAAAACTTTGGTTATTACTATTTATTAAAGGTTCAAGAAAATAGAAAACATATTGTTTAAAGTCAAATCAAAATTTGTATAAACCAAAGATAAATGTTTTTAATTTTAAGGTTTTGATATATGAGTTTAACACTTATACAGAAATACATCCAGAATGTGTGTTGTAATATATTGCACCTTAATTGAATGAACTTTATAATTGTCCATTCAGTCAAAGGTAATTATGCCATTAAGTCAATTCATTATATTTTATGTTAATGAAACAAACATACAAAAACTTATGCAGCGAAGATGGTAAACCAAAGTCAGAAACACATTCAATATTGGATACGTTAACTTTAAAAAATGAACTGAGTTAATACATATAGACTTGCTTCAATTGTTATAAGTTTATTCTTTATAGGGTGCTATGTTTCTAGGAAACGTCGGCGACTATCATGCTTATAATATATCACCTATATTAGTGTTGGTCTTGAGCTACGTGTAACAATTGGTCTGTTGTTAAACCACTCCACTGCTGCAAAGTTCTATATCTCCGTCCGGCTCGCGGAGATAAGAATACGGCCGGGGTCAGAAAGCCCTGCCTGTCGTAAGAGGCGACTAATGGATAGGAATCGGGAGGTGGAGAGCCGTCGCTTGAGGTGTCGGGTTGGTAGAAACGCACACGGTCGCTTCGGCGACACGGTCACCGGTCTACATTCCTAGTATCCGAGACGAGACTCTCGTGGGACCACTCTACTCTCATTCCAAAAGAGCCTGGTGAGGTTGAACGAGCTGGGCCCGTACATGCCTCTCCTGACCTTGGTCAGGTGTGGTATGGGTGCCCCGGCACGTACCCACCGGGAGATTCAAGAGTGGTAGAGGAGAGATCCTCGGCGGCGACCTGTCTACGCGTGAGGTGGAAATTCCTCCGCCTGCCGAACCTATCCGCCCGTGGTGTGGGAATAACGGGTAGGCAAGGTACTCACAACACAGGTACTACGGGGAAGGTGGAGCCCCACGGGACGTTTATGGTATACGTGGCGTGGTAAACCCACGAAACGTTTCGGTATACGTGGCGTGGCACCTTCACTTTGGTGTCGGACTCGTAGGGGCAGAGGTTTCGTTATGGGCGTATGCCGAAAGGCCAGGTAGCCCAGGGTCCTGCCAGATTTTAAATTTGGAGGGCACAAAGCATTGCAATGCTGCAAAGTTGTCAATCAGAAGAGTTTGTTTTGCCCTATTCATTTCTTTTCTTAAATTTTACTGTTGCGAATTAGTCCTTTGATTATATGTCCAAAATATTTTATCTTACGTCTCATTCTAGTTAAAATTTTAAAACTGTTGAAATAACTTGTTTCTGCCTCTATTGTTATCTATCGATAATTATGAGTTTTAGAAATTGGGTTTTGTGTGTTTATATAGCTTAACTATATCATAAGTATATAATCAACTATTAATATACTTACAGGTCTTTATCGATGGCATACGCTACTTAAATGGCTAAATTTTGAATTCTTATTGTACACAGGCTATGTATATGCAATTTAAAATACCTCTCTGTCGCCATCTCTCTCTCTCTCTCTCTCTGTCGCTCTTTCTGTCTCTCACTCTCTCTCTCGCTCTATATATATATATATATATATATATATATATATATATATATATATATATATATATATAAATAAAAAACTTCTCTTCGATAGCAAATTAGGTGAACTGCGGATCGAAGCTTACTGGAAACTATTGGACGATATTAGAAATAACCCTTTATTATACAATACATTTAGAGATTACCTTTGCAAAACACTGTCTCTGGCACTCTTTACATAGAGATAAAGCGTTAAAATAAAAGTAGACGATTGCATTTATTTTCAATTCGAGCTCCACCATTCTCCTACACGTGTTTTGAGGTTTCATCTCCAGTCACCAGAGACGTTGTACTTTGACTAGAAGTAAAACTTTCGTAAAGAGTAGAAAAGATGCTGTTTTTTCCGGATAAACTGAAAATATTGGAATAAAAGAATATTCTGGTAAACCAGTGAACCATGAAAGTTCAAATCCACTTTCAGTAATTTTTTTAGGTTAATGGGCTAAGTCTTTTCTTTTTAATTTTTTCTCTTGAGGTAAATTTGTTCACAAATTTCTATTCCTGCAATAAAAGTATTCACTTATTTCAGTTCGTTTAGATCTTATACGTCTATATTTTTATTTTGTCTTGTTACATAGTTTATTTTATCTATACTTGCTTACTCTTACTCTACATGTACAATTAGCTCCTTATTTTTTATTCATTATAGCTAGATTCCATCGTTTTTTTTTTGTTGCATAGTATTTGAGATATTATAATGTACATTAGCTAGTTATGCAATGGCAAAACTATTAAAGAGAAAAAATTATCTAATTGTTCAAATGTTAATTGATTACCTTGTATCTCAGTTTCATTGACGATCTTTTAATAACCATATAAAAGTAACAACTGATTGGCAATCCCTTGCCAATCTTAAAAATTTTGTGAAGGTTGTAGAAACGATATTAATTAAATTAAGTACAGGGGATTCTCCTGTGGTAATTTTGTGGGTTTTTACTATTTAATGACTAAAATATACGTTTCGTCGAAATTGGTAATGAACTTAAACGATAATTGTGAAATTACAAATATTTGAAATTATTGACATTTTTAAAATAGTTATCCCTTTTTAAATATTTTCAGTTTTCTTCAATGCTTTGGAACAAATTTTAAATCACGTAAAATTTACTATAAAGTACAAAACTAAGAGTGACATATGTTTGTTCAATAATTTTAAGTAAATAAATTATAATTTATTCAAATTCAAATCATTTTATGTACAAGTATTTCCACACTCCGCAGTAAGCAATATTAGATAAATAAAGCTGCAGTTGCATAGCTAAATAAAGTTGCAATTGTTAAATGCGGCCTCGATACCTCATAAATCCTGACTGTGTGATTCAATAATGTTAATTCAATTTTCACTATACGCATAAAACCAAAAAGTATTAACCAAATCGTATCTTAAAAGGCAATCGGTAAACCACCCAATAGTAATTTATCTAATACACCTCCTCTATTTATACTTGTCGTTCGGAACCAATATTAAAATTTAGATCCCATACATCTGTATAGTACAGAGTTCACGATACACGCTATAGATATATGCAGAGGGCCTGCCACAAATCTCCAATTATTTCATTATTGTCTATCTGAGGGATCAGCTCTCCATGCCATACATCAATGTGGAGAATACGTAGCAGCATATTAATCTGATTTTAACGTTTAATTTCACATCTTCACTAATTAGAATTTTCATTAGTTTTTAGAAAGCTGCTCTTACTTTTTTAATCATCATCATTATCATCAACATGTATCCGTCCACTGCTGGACATAGGTCACCCTCAGCTCTTTCCATCAGCCTTTTTCTTGTGCTATTTACATCCAGTTATTGCTACCACGCTTCAGGTCGTCAGTCCATCTAGTTGGTGGGAGTCCTCTGCTCCGTATTGCTTCTTGTCTTGGTCTCCACTCGACAATACGTTTCGTCCATCGGTTGTCTGATAATCTGGCGACGTGTCCTGTCCAATTCCATACAAGCGACGCGATTTTTTCGATGACGTGTGTTGTTTTTGTTCCCAACATCTGGCGCTCCATAGACCTCTGAGTCACGCGAATCTTATTCACTACCTTTTTTGTAAGTTTTACTGTTTCCGCTCCATAAGTGAGTACAGGTAATACACATTGGTCAAAAATTTTCCTTTTGAGGCGTATGGGTAGATCTGATTTAAATACATAGTTTAATTTACCAAACGCTGCCCAGGCTAATCCTATGCGACGTTGGAGCTCACATATCTGATTATCTCTACCCAACCAAATTTCATGTCCTAAGTATCTATACGATATAGTCTGCACACTATCCCTTCCACCAACAGCAATATTTTGAGTTAGCACCAAGTTAGTCATTATTTACGACCGGCTATAAGGACGATGTCATCTGCAAATCTCAAATGACTGAGCTTTTTTCCATTTATGTTGATACCATGCTCGCTCAGATGTGCCTCCTTACAAGTATGTTCTAAAAGCCTCGTGAATAGCTTTAGAGAGACGGTGTCGAATTGCCGTACTCCTCGCTGTAATTTATTTGTTTCTTGTTCGGATAGTCTTACGCTAACTGTGGAATTTTGGTAGACATATTTGATTATGTTAGTGTAGCGATGGTCTATTCAGCATTCTGTCAATGCTTTTAACATTTTCTAATGGCTTATGGTATCGACTGCTTTCTCGTAGTCGACAAATATCAATGCCAATGGTTTGTTGTATTCTTCAGACTTCTCTCTCAGGCTCTTTATCACTAGTAAGTGGTCGTTAGTGCTGTATCCCGATCTAAATCCAGCTTGTTCTCTAGGCTGATATAAGTCTAATTTAGCGTCCAGTCTCTTTTTGATAATTTTTGTGAAAATTTATATATGTGTGAAAGCAAACTGATAGGACTCTAGTTTTTTAGATCTGCTATGTCTCCTTGCTTGTGTAATAAAATAATGACTGCATTGTTCCATTGAGGAGTTTTTCCTTGGTAAATGCATTCAGTGAAAAGCTTGGCTAAAGCCTGGATAATTTTATTTCCACTTAGTCCATTGTTAACGTTGGCGTTACGACGATATTGGTTATAACTCCGTTTTGCTAACAATAATAAGTTTTGTCTTAGAAGTAGTCTTTTCTCTAAGAATTTAAGATTAAAAACTTTTGTTTTCCAAACTTCCACAAAATTTAGTATAATGTTTTGGCAGAGTATCTTTCTCAATGATCTATTTTTGGTGTACGTTTACACTACTTACTTTTTAACTGAATAAATTAAGGAAGGAAGAACTGTTGGGCTCCAGTTAGTCATTCAGAATTTTATCTGAATTTTTTAATTCGTTAATTTTCATAGATTCTAATAAAGATAGCTTAAGACCTTTATTTTGAATGTTAAAATTGGTCAATTAAAGAATGATTATGGTCTAGAAGGTGAAGTGTGTACGTAGAATCTGTTTTTCTATTATTGAAAGCCTTTTATGTTCTGCCATACGTTCGTTCAAAGTTCTACCAGTTTGACCGATGTAAATAAAGTGCTTTTTCTTTTGACTCTTCTTATTCTTAGTATATTTGATCAAGTTGTTTGTTCTAGAAGTTGGTGTTATTT
Organism: Diabrotica undecimpunctata; assembly: GCF_040954645.1. Classification (NCBI taxonomy): domain Eukaryota; kingdom Metazoa; phylum Arthropoda; class Insecta; order Coleoptera; family Chrysomelidae; genus Diabrotica; species Diabrotica undecimpunctata. Next base: position 48,361,754 of record NC_092804.1, on the reverse strand, counting down.
CTTTCTTTTTTATGTGTTTGGTTATTTTTGTTGATATCTTGCCTATATATGAAATTGAGCAGAAGTTACTGGGTTTTTTCTCTGGTAAGGGTGGTTTTGAATACAAAAGTTTTCAGTAATTTATTGTTAGATAAAATGAACTTCCATCAAAAGTCGAATCTATCACTTATGTGGTCTTTTGTCTTTTAGTCCCTATTCATGACATGTTTCTGTCACTCTGTTTATAAGTCGGTGCAATTTCATTTTATTGAAACCAATGTGTACACTGTTGTCTACCTATCTCAGATTGGTGACATGTATTCCGATAATTTTAATGCCTGCCTGTTCATCTAAGGCTTTCTTACTTCACTCTATGTCGTATCATCTGCTTTCGTCGTATTATTATTATTATTTTCGCAGTATACCACACACATAGTAAAATAAATAATTGACAAAGAAAAAAAATATTTAAAGTATCTCAACCAAGTTTGGCCGAGATAAATACTTTAGGAATAATAGGAAATTTTAGAGAAGAGATAAGGACGTGATATTAGGTACAACCATATAAAAAAAAGTATATTATCTTCATTTTACAAATGTAGATAAAATATACATCTTTTTTTTTATTTAATATTAATCTAGTTCCATTCTATTGACGGTTTCGTTATAATGGTTTATATAAATTTTTTTCTTTTTATAAATATGTACGTGTATTTGGCTTATTCTGATATATTATGTACAGTTTTGATAAATTTTTTTTTCTTAAAATCCTGTCAGAGAAGACTTTAATGTTATTGTTTTAAAAAGAAAAATAATAACATTAAGATTCTCTGGCATAATATATTTAAGAATAGTAATAGCCAATTTTTTTGGTTATTCCGTTATGATAAATTAAAACATATTATAAAGTCTATCTTATTAACATCGATGATACACGACTACTTTTGATGATTTAAGAAATATGCACAAATAATACTAATGTATAAAAAACGTCACTGCCATATAACGTATTGTAGGCAGATTTCCATCTAGTATCTATAGCGAAAAATTTGTACGCGATTTGAGTAAGACATATTTGTAGAGTTTGTGATTTATTCTTTTCTAGGATTTGTAATTTTTCATAAATATCCTAATCGCTTAAGATGGTCTGATCTCTGTACATTTTAAGATATGTATATAGTAGTACGATATAAAATCAACTGAAGAACGTTACCGTAATATGTTTTTAAATATAATTCTTTATTATAGACTAAGAGCTCATGACAGCCAGACATATGTTATAGTATGAAATTCTAGATTTTGTATAAGTGTGTATATTCTGAATAATAAAACTGTTTTTAGACTATAAATGTTGATTAAAGATGGTAGTGGAAAACAAACAGGTGACTGACGTATCCAAAAATTTTCGTGTAATTCAGATTTTCACAAGAAATGCCTTATTCAAGGTATGGAAATAATTATCAATCATCTTCTTTGATAAAAAAAAAGGTGTTAAATATTGCAAAAATTAGAGATAACAAATCAAATTGGTAGATTCGTAAAAAAAAGTACTTTTTCTACGAAAAACTTACTAAAAATATTTTAATGTTATATTAAGAGGGCAGAATAAGTTGGAATGGTAATTAGTTCCAAAAAATGGAATTAGTTAAGTGTTAATTGAATGTATCATACGATATTTTACGGGGTTAACACAATAAATTTATTTTTTATTAAAAATGTCAAGCATATTCAAAGGAAAGCTTTAATAAGATTAGAATCCATGGTAATTACGTTCGGCGGTCTGCGTTCAAGTTTTTCCTGTACAATTCATGTCTTCTATAAAGCAATTTCATCTTCTGTGAACAAAACTTTTGAATTTGAAATTTTGAATCCTCATTTCCGTTACGTTCCTTTTTGATAAATCAATTTTACGTTTCTTATTTTTGGTATGTATATTGTTTTTAAAATCTAAACCTTGAATTATTTGTTTAATTCTGATCTTATCACATTCCTCGATTGTAACTTTTTTCTACCTCCAGATTATGTTTTTTTTTTCTTAGTTTTTTTCTGCCCAAATGAGTATGTTATATATTGATTTACCATATCAGATGTTACTTTTAAAAACTTTCGTATAGGTAACTTAGTAATCTATGGTTCATGATATTTACATGTTTTCGAGGTACTTACATTAAGTACCTTATTAATCTCAAGAATATTTTAGTCAGCTTTCAAAAAATTGTTTCTTCACATCAAATGACGTTCCTGGCCACTATTTCATATCGTCAGTTTAATATGATTAAGAAAAATGATTAATCCACGTTTAACGAAACTCTTTAATGATAAAAACTTCATTTAAAGTTACACATAAAATCCCATAGCAGTCGAAAGAATCGCATTTCTGCTTAAGTTTAAATAATAAATAGAAACTTTTGTATTGTTTGAAACTAATATTTATTGATATTTGAAGTGTTATACATCGCTATCAGATATTTGTTAATGGCAGAATAACAAGTTTCACATAGTTTTATCATGTGTTCTTTGCATATACATTTTTCCCAATAAATACGTTGAGATTTTGTTTTTCTATTTTTTTGTTTTTAGATGGTGTAGTTACGTCCGTATATAGTTATTTTGATAACTATTGTCTAGGACGGGAAAGATTTTTGTTTTGGTTCAGAGTAGTGGCTATACCGCTCTGAGGAGACCTAAAGAGGTCGAAATACGTATAAGCGGCTGTCGCTGCTCTGTATCAAAACAAAAATCTAGTACCGTCATTATGTTTTATTACTTTACTTCGGTTGGAGTACCAGAAACTGAATTCACTACGAATTTTGACCATGACGAACGGCATGTGGAATTCAATTTTAGATTCCCTTGCCGAGTTATTTATCAAGCTGTTTGCTTCGCAAGTTTTAGGAAGCACAGTGGTAAAAATTGTAATTCGGTTTCGCCAGGTAGAAATCGTTTGATTTCTCTTTTTGTTTTTAGATGGCGTAGTTACGTCCGTATATAGTTATTTTGATAACTATTGTCTAGGACGGGAAAGATTTTTGTTTTGGTTCAGAGTAGTGGCTATACCGCTCTGAGGAGACCTAAGGAGGTCGAAATACGTATAAGCGGCTGTCGCTGCTCTGTATCAAAACAAAAATCTAGTACCGTCATTATGTTTTATTACTTTACTTCGGTTGGAGTACCAGAAACTGAATTCACTACGAATTTTGACCATGACGAACGGCATGTGGAATTCAATTTTAGATTCCCTTGCCGAGTTATTTATCAAGCTGTTTGCTTCGCAAGTTTTAGGAAGCACAGTCGTAAAAATTGTAATTCGGTTTCGCCAGGTAGAAATCGTTTGATTTCTCTTTTTGTTTTTAGATGGCGTAGTTACGTCCGTATATAGTTATTTTGATAACTATTGTCTAGGACGGGAAAGATTTTTGTTTTGGTTCAGAGTAGTGGCTATACCGCTCTGAGGAGACCTAAAGAGGTCGAAATACGTATAAGCGGCTGTCGCTGCCCTATATCAAAAAATCTAATACCGTCTTTATGTTGCATTTAGCATCAATTTATAGCAAAATTATTATGCGTTTAGCAATCAAAATATCATATCCGGCATTTTGTAATTTGTTATTTTTTTGGTTAAAATAATCTTAAATAGAACTATTTATGACCTTATTGGAAATATTTGCGAAAAGAAAGAACGTTGTATCGGTACACGCACATTTCAATTTTTCCTGTTGAAAACAGACACCTTATATAATGCAAAATGTCCTATCTAACGTCTATTCTAATTTACATAAAGTGGCTGTGAACAGTGTGCTGAATATTTTGATATAAGCACTGTAAATAGTCACCTGTGTTACTAGAAAAATGTGTGTGTTGAATCTTAAATTATGTAGGTGTTTAGGATATTATTCACACTGCTAAAACTTTAAAACTGTGTACAAAACCAATGATTTTTTGCACTTAAACAATATTTCAGGATCAAAGCCCGAAAATTACACCGGAAATAACACAGACCTATTCCTCAAAAAAGCTTATTTCATGAATACTATATTCAAAACCATAATGAACATTCCGATTCAGATACAACCAAGAGTTCGTCAAAGGAAGTGTCTAATGAATATTGACGGCGACAAGCTGATTCCTCCTCCAAGCTGTAAGAACAATGCATTATTTGTGCTAATTTGCCCTGCCCCTTTCTTTCCTCGTGTGTAGTTACGTCATCAAAACGAAAAATCGTAATAAAAATAAAAATCTCTTCCCTCCTATCGTTAAATAGCAGAACTTAATTACTTTGTCATTCGTTGCCCATAATTTTTGACCGCAAGAATGCCGATCTCAGCAAATCTATTAGAGCCTTTAGTTCTGCGAGATTTGTTTTCCTGGCATCTCCCCACCTGAATTTTGTTTTATTCAAGTTATGTGTCCAGTATTATTGTAGTGTACATAATAATATCTTCTAACATTTTACGATTTTTGTTTGGAATAAACCACAATTTTACTTTAAAATAAGTTTATTTTGACGTTGCAATTGTCTCAAAATACAAAATATTTTTAATGTATTTAATAATTCTTAGAATGATGTATTCGATAAAGTACTTAGACATTCTTTCTAGAACAAGATGTTAAACTTTATATTATTTCATAAATATAAATTATCTTTAAGACATGTTATAAAGGAATGAATAAGACGTCGTTAGACTACTAGTAGTACAACCAATGAAATCGTCATTTATCTTCACAACTTTTATTCTTTTTTCCATAGCTAATGTTAAAGTGTTGCTATAACAACTGTTTTGAGTAGATAAAGTATCACTTTAACCGCAAGGGTAGATAAAGTGACACTTTAACAGCAAGAGTAGATAAAATGTAAGTTTTTTTTATTATAGATTTTTGTGGCAACAATAAACTTTCTGCTTCCAAGGCTGCATTTTCTACATCTGATGACAGGTTTTTCTTTTCTTGTGTCAATTCTTTTCCGTCCATTTCGTATTTATTCACTTTGTACACAAAACGCAACAATATTCTCCGCAAAAACCAAAACGTAACATTTGTTTGACATTTGTTGACAGAGTAATTCATATCCCTAACAACGGAGCAACACAATTGCGATTTTTGTGCTAAAAATTACAATTTTCTTTGAAATTTTATTTTTCACCCACACTTGAAGTCTTGCTATAGAAAAAAATGTTGTATTGCACACCACAATAAAATCGCATTATCTTCTTGAGCATAATTAGCCTCGAATATAAAGTACAATTTTATCGTCTTGTACAATAAATAACTATTAAATCCATCTTTATTTAACATTTATAGTACCCAAACGTACGTATCATTACAGTTTAAAAACACATCCAAAATCTTCGGTTTCGTGAGCTGACTTTTATCCGGCTTTCGTTTGCTCTAGGTCTATTATTTTCTCACTTAATTGTTGGTATTTGTATTTAATATATGTACAGTATTTATTTTATTTTTGTTGATTGCCATGCAAAAATTTAAAAAGGATGTATTTGATGGCGTATATATAATGTTTTTGTTACTAATAAAATGTTTATTATAAATATTATTCAATGTTCTCTGTGTACATATATTATTAACAATGATCGGTGGGAGTTTTGCTGTCTAAATATTTGTATGGCAATAAAAATATCTTCGAAACATAAATGTACTTAACGAGGGACGTTCCAAACGCATACAAATGCTTCTTCCAAATACTTACCTCTAGTGACACATTCAGAAAAGCTGGGTATTATTTCCTTAACGAAATGTTTAATTAAGAACATACACAATTTTTAGTTTATAAATTATATTTGCAAGTAAAATCTAAAATATGATTTATATATGACAGATCATAGCTTTTTAAGACCGATAAGTTTATTTAACCAAAAGACAACCAAAAATTCTTAAGTGTAATAAACATTGATCTTGTAAGGCATTGGCCATTCTACAGAATTATTGGTAATATTAAACAGAAAATAGTTATCAAGGAACGCAAAGAAAACTAATAAACAAAGCAAAAACGCAATAAATGCCTAAAGTATTTTTCTAAGAAGTTCATTCAAGGCACTCATTGTTTTATGCAAAGAAGCAGCCATGTTTAAAAAACATTATAAGTTATGTAAGTTTTATTCACATACGCTGATTGCTGGTTTATAAATAATTAAAACATTACTGTTAATATAGGAAAATAAAATAACCATAGAGGGAAAAATATTTCCTTTTGTTTTTTACTTCATCATCATCAACCTGTATGAGTCCACTGCTGGACATAGGTCTCCCTCAGCTCTTTCCATCTGTCTCTGTCTCATGCAGCTTGCATTCAGTTATTGCTAACAAGCTTCAGGTCGTCAGTCTATCTAGTTGGTGGACGTCCTCTGCTCTGTATTGCTTCTTTTCTTGGTCTCCACTCTAAAATACGTTGGGTCCATCGATTGTCTGACAATCTGGCGACGTGTCCTGCCCAATTCCATTTTATTGACGTGATTTTATCTATGGCGTTTGTTGTTTTTGTTCTACGCTCTATACGTGAGTACAGGTAACACACATTGGTCAAAGATTTTCCTTTTGAGGCATATGGGTAGATCCGATTTAAATACATAGTTTAATTTACCAAACGCTGACCAGGCTAATTATATGCGACGTGGGAGCTCACATGTCTGGTTATCTCTGCCCAACCGAATTTCATGTTCTAAGTACTTATACGATGTAGTCTGCACAATATCTCTTCCAGTAATAGCAATATATCGATTTAGCATTTTAGATTAGTCATTACCAGTTTTACTTCATCAATATCCATAAAATTTACTTCTAATATACCTTTATTTCTTAATATCTAAAGATAGTAAAAGGAGTATTTTCTCTTTCATCCTGATCCCAATAAGTTGACAACTAAATACCTAAGTTCTCATTCCAAAGCAGTAATATTTCTCTATTTTCTGACATATCTATCTTCCCGTTTAAGTCCAAATTAGAATTTAGTATAGTTGTCCCCCAGTTGGAAAAAAAGAGTGCAGATTCTCATTTTCGTAGCGTCCCAATGCGAAGATTTTGACACCGATCACTTCACGACAGTGTGTAAGTTTATTAAGAATACCACCTATCAATGGCTTTAAATAATTGAAAATACAGTCGACGCCGCCTAATACAATAGCAGTTATAGGGATATCCCGATTTAGGAATAAAAATTTGAGGTCCCGAAACATTTCCATTTACTCCTTAATAAAGTTATCCGATTATGGGATTACATTTTAATAACATAATCCACTTAACAGAATATGTTCAGGTAAAAGAATAACTGTATATTATCAACAATATCGGTAAAATATAAATGATATCTGGTTTATAAGGGTCTGTCAGGTAAAATAATAAATACTTTGTTATCAGTACTAATTCGATGCTTCTCGAAATATTCACAGGTTATACACAAGTACTTCTTCATCTATCTAAAAATTTCTATTGACATCCAGTTCATTGGCAGTTAAAATTTTTTTAGAGATAGTTAATTTAGAATTCACCCAGAGACCTATATGTTTTTAAGGCGTTTGTATAGCATCATTAAATTCGAAGAGAAGGAATCCCGCTTTAAAAGAAAAGCTTAATGTAATTAAATAATCGAAACAGTCCAAGTACAGTCACATCCAAATTATAAAAAAGTTTAGAAATTTCACAAGCTCTGGTGAGCAAACTTTGAAAAACCAAGACAGTTTCATCAACGAGTGTCCAGCTAATTTAAAATCAACCCAAAATTAAAACGCAGTCGAAAATATTCAAACGTCAAACAAGAATTAGCCGAGTAGTTTAGTGAAAAGGGAATCTAAAATGTTCAAAAATGCTGAAAAAATAGCCAAAAATTTGGATAATGCCAACCTTAAAGACGACAAATGGATTGATGCAATGCATATTCAGAAATCCAATTACTGCGATTCTTATATTATGACATTATAGGATATCTATAAGGGAGCGTACACTAAAGTAATGATTTGATTGACCGAAAGTTTACCAGTGATGGTTGGTTTGCGTCAGTCTCTTTACTGATTCCCTACCTGTTTAACCTTATTATGGATGTACTCACACAGAAAGTAAGGGAAGGGCTCTTGGGTTAATCCTCTTTGCTGATGATATGTTAGTAGAGGAGAGCAAATATATGTTGAAGGAGAAGTTGGAAGGTGGTAGAAGGGCTATTGAAGAGGGAGGACTTAAGATTAGCAGGTTGAAAACGAAGTATATGTGGTTAGGAGGTAGAGGAATGGCTGGGACATAAAATTGGTTGGAGAAAACTAGGAAGAATAGAAGAATTTAAATACCTTGGCTCCTACACAACGGAAAATGAGATACAAGATTGAGAAATTGCACACAGGATACAGGTTTACTGGAATGAGCGGGGTACTTTGTGATCGAGCAATTAGGAAAGGTCTAAAAAGAAAGATATACAAGAGTTTGCATTGGTGTACGGCGGTCAAGTGCGGCCTGTAAAGAAGATTCAGAAAAATAATATAAAAGAAGCTGAAATGAAAATGTTACGGTGGATGTTTGGTAAGACTAATAGTGAGACTTAATTATGGAAAGAGCCCATGGTGACTAGATTTTAAAAAAGATTCAAGAACAAAGACTGCAATGGTTTGGTCAGGTCAGACGTAGAAATGAAAACTATGTGGAACGTAGGCTAGAGCTGTTGATGAAAGGAGATGTAGAGATAAATCGAGGAGAAGATGAATGTGTGGCAGAAGACATTAGAGAGAAAGATTTAGGTGAAGAACATCCGATGGGCAGAAATGTACAAAAGCTGAGGAAAAAAAAGATAAATTGCATCATGATGTTGCCAGGGGCTAACGCCTTTGGGCAAATAAGCATTGAATAGTGTTTTAAAAACATTAATCAATGTTTTCCCTCCTTCTTTGATTTGTTCAATGTCATTTTTTCAGGTAATTTTTTATTTTCCTTGTTGTGATATCTGATATGTTTTTTGAGTCTACAGTAATTTTTTTCATGTTTTGTGAGTAATTTTTAAAATATTTTCCTTATTTGTTATAAGTGTCCCTCAAATCCCTTCCCTTACAAGTTTGCAAATATTTTTCCAATCGTCAGTCATTTTTCGGTGCCGGATTTTTTAACTTTTTATTTTTATTATTGAGCTGAGCTATGTATTCCTTTTAATTTCTGACATCTTTTCGAATCGATTTTGAGACATCTTTACGTAACTGTCTAAGCACCACAATTTTTTTTGTGAACTTATATTTCAGTTCTTTTCTTTTACTTATAAGATCTTTCTTAACTTAGGTAAGTTTATTCTAGTTGGTCTCTTCTTCCGTATATTTTCTATAAGCGTTTTTAAAAGCATTACTGTTTATTTACATGTTTTTCACGTCAGAATATTTTTATTTAGATACCCTAGTTCTTAAGTTTATGTCTATTTATTAAAACGTTTTTCTGTCATTATTGATTTCCTCTCTCTTCTAATTTACTTCAACAGTGACAACACTTTATTAATTACTGTGATTCCTTTTAAGATTATGAAATCAATTTCTTTTTTCATTGTGTCACCTGGACTAGCCGACGTCCACTTATATTGTTGGTTCTATTTGAAAAATAAGTTCATTACATAGAGCCCAAGATGCAATAAAAATTTGGTAACATGACATCCTCTATCCTGTATCCGTATCCAAATGAACCCATAGCGGCTTCTGCGTTACCTTCTTTATATCCAAGTTTAGCTTCAAAATACTAAGCTGATAAAATAAGCTAAAAATACTAGAAACAAGTTAACTCTCCTTTAGTTCAATGCTCAACTTTGATAAATGGAAGTAGTTGATGCTGCATTTGTTCATGTGCAAAATCAGTTATATTACAAATGTAATGTACAGGCATCTAAAAAAAATTTAAATCCTGTTAAAATACATTATGTATGTTTTTCCTATAATAATCACTTCTGTAAGATACTTATTAGTCTCATAATCTAATTAATGATCATTAATTAGTAGTTTTATTTTAACATTATTTACTACGATAAAAACTATGCTCAATATAAACACTTTTGTTAAGATATTTCAGAATATTGATCATTTGAAGCATTTTTTTCTTTCTGTTAAAAGAAACTGAATAAGCATCAATCATATTTCTTTATATTTGTTGTGAAAAAGAACATGATTACTGCTCTAGCTAGCAAAAAGTTGTAAGCCAAAGGGTTGTTTCTTTGACAAACAAAATAAAAGAGGCCTGTTTTTGTCTCTGGTGAGTAGTTTCTTCCTAGCAACTAATGCATTTTATAGGTAATGTTTTACAGGAAATGTTTCTTAATATGACTGTTATCGCGAAACCAAGTGTCACGTCTAGATTCTTATAGTAATTCAGATATCATTTGTTCTGAGTTTTAAAAACTGTAAACCTGAATAGATTTGTTTTCTTTTAAGTTTATACTCAAACGAACAGATTATTAAATAGGCTGTTAAGCAGTTAAGCAGAAGTTTGAAATATTTTTTAAATTTAACTTGTAAGTTATCTTTCTAGACGTTTCAGAATTTAATATCATTTTGTGTTGTATAATTGGTTCAGTTCAGTGGTTCCCACTAAACGCCGTACGCTGCGTATAGCGTTACGCCACACGTCGCGTCTGTGTACTTGTACATCAGTTGCACGTTGCGTTCAGCGTACAATAAGAGACCTCATTCATTATTTATTATATAAAACATACTGACGCAACGTATGGCGTAACGCTAAATGCGGGGTATAGCGATTATTGGAGACCGCCATCTAAAAGAATATGAAATTAGATTTAAACAATTATTTTAAAATACAATGTGGGTATGTTCTTAATTAAATATTTAAACATATGTATATATAATGAAATACATGGAACGTCTGTTTAGCGCTATAAGGAACTTTGCATCTTTCAGATCTGCAAAGCAAGCTAAATAAAGTATGATCAAAATATATTGACATTAATAATTCGGTTTAAATTATTGACGCTTCTTACTAAGACCTATGGAAGATAAATTATTTTTAAAAATATATTATTAGGTTATCCACTATCTGAAAGGTCTTATATTCAAAAAGCTTCGCTTATTCAATCGGGTCTTTTAGCGTCGACTTAAATATTCGTGCATCTGTGAAACTTGGTAATCATCTATAAAAAAAAACCGAAATTAAAAAAACCAAACTTATTTTACACTTAACAGATATTTTTCATTTGTTGAACATAACCTTATGTTTTATTTAGCTTGCCTTCAGGATCTCTGGAACCATGCGAACATAAATGTGAAACCCAAATTCCATAATCTTTTGCATTTTTGTACTTACTTTGCGGTGCTAGGGAGCAGTCATTAGGTTTTGATGTTGAATGCATACACAAATAAAAAAGGTACTAGGTCATATCAATAAATTGAACAAGGATGTGATGATTAAACTAAGTAATTATTGAGAAAAAAAAATATTTAAAAATTAATTTCATGGACATTTGTTTTCTATTTAAAATTTGTTCGGACAAAGAAAACTATCTGAAGTCTATTTGTATGGAACTAATTTTACAAGAAAAGTTATATTTTGTAAAAGGAACCAAATTTTGTTGCCTTTATATCCTCATATAGGTCTATCCCTAGATAGTTTTATGAAAGTGTCTCTATGGAGTATTCTAAAAATCTGTTTCCTCAAGTGTAGATCAGGTTTAGAGAAGTAGTGTCAATTTTTTTATACTATTTATTAATAATATTTTCCTTTTTGTTTTCTTTACAGTTTACCACTTTTACCCCCTGGCTTTTCCCTAAAACCCGGAAAACAAAAAATGGAAATAATCTATTTACTAAGAATCTGTACGCCAAAGAAACAATATTTTAACTAAAAAATGTAGCTCAGATCATTTTTAACAAAAATGTTTATTCATACTTTTTGTGTAAAACAAATCGTTCTCTCGGAAACAACGCTTGAAGCCACAAATGATTTTCAATGGTTTCAAACCAGTCACCAATGACAAATGATTTTCAACCAATTTCGTTGGCTAAAATTAAGATTGTCCTATCGACAAAAATCAAAAGGTGTTTTAAAGGTAAAAAGTGCAGCTTTCTTTCAAAATTTTGGAATATTGCCGCAAATGAAGCCACTTTCTATAAAGATGTTAAATAAATAAACATTTACTGATTTTTAACATTTTCTACGATTCTCCTGAGATTAATAAAATTTATCACTTCCATTGACCAATCACTATGAAATTTTTATTATTAGAGCCCAATCTTCAAAATATAGAGCCTGAAATTTCGGTTTTGAGTTTCGGCAACAAATGTGAGGCATTTGAAATATGTCCAAAAAACGCTTAATTTAAACATTCGCATCATAAACGATCGCACGTCATGGGAAATACTTGCACCAAAACTGTATTAGGTGGATTTTATAGCAGATGTTGGGTCGTTTCAAAAAACGTACTTGTGTAATCAAAAAGAAGCAGTTTTAAAAGTTTTAGATCGTTTGTAATGTGAAAGTTTAAATTTAGCGATTTTGGACATATTTCAAATGACTCTCATTTGTTGCCAAAACTCAAAATCAAAATTTCAGGCTATGTTTTAAAGATGGTCATCTAAGTAAATGGTAAAAATGGCTAAACTTTTATTAATTTAACACCAACTTTATATGCAGCAAAATGCAAAAATTGCATACGAAACTGCTCTCTTCAACTTTAAAATGCATTTTGATGTTTGTCGATAAGACACTCTGATCAAAAGATATCGAATTTTTACAGTCAAGTCCAAATCTAAATTTTATTTAAAATTTATTTTTCCTGCGTACCTGACATTGAAAATCACCGGTCGCTTCAAGCGTTGTTTCAAAGAGAACGGTTCATTCTACAGAAAAAGTACTAATAAATATTTTTGTTTAATATTATCTCAGCTACATTTTTTATTTGGAATATTTTTTTCTACGGGTCACAGATTCGTGATAAATCGATTTTTTTTCGTTTACCTCCCTTTGGAGAGGTGTTTTAGGGCGAAGCAGTTAAAAGTGGTAAACTTTTTGCACTTTTTTGGGGTCCTAAAATTGACATTGTCAACAAAATTCAGCTTGTTCGTATGATTTGTAGAGGTTTAGTAGCATTTTCGTCTCTGACAACTGAAGTAAAAGTGATCCTAGAAATTTCGATGTATTTTATTACATCGTTCTGGTTACCTCTTTCGTTCATTGCAGTCCCCAAACACCGAAAACTTGCTACTTTTTGGATTGGATTGCCATTTATATTAATATATGTGGATTATATTGTATCAATATTAAACATATTATCTTTACATATATTTTTTGATAACAGTGAAAAATCATCGAATTTTCTTTTTAAACCAAACTATTTCACAGGTCAATTTAGGTTTTCCCTCTTGTGTATCAAAAGGTACAACCCACAGCCTACTACACGTTTAAATTTTATTGAATATTTTAAAGAATATATTTTAAAGAGTGATATATACACTTGGTATAGCCAATTCTTCCAAGTATGTAGGAGTTAACTCCAACCCCAAGTATGTGGGAAAGCCTCTTTATTCTGCCTCATAGACATACATTAAGTGAAGTACTATTTTAATTTAAGCAGTAAATTATAATTATACAAGCAATTCTATATATTTAGATCATCTCTTCCTTGTTCCAATAACTCTTGGTCAGTACCTTCTCGCCTAAGTAGTAAATGTGGCTAAAAAATAAATAAAATGTATATTTATTATGTTAGAGACTGTGTGCTGTGGAGAGAGATACTCTAGTCAATTTTAAGTTTAGTCAATTTTAGGAATGAGTAGTTGAATTTATTATTATTAGATTATTGCAAGCACTGGGTAAATACAATGAATTTTCGAGCATTGAAGAATAACTAAAAAATCGAAAAACGTCTCAGAAAACAAATTAACTTTCAAACTACAATAATTTTAATCAATCATATTAATTTTTAGTTAGTCAGAAATTTATTTGTAAATAATAATAGATATTTTTGTTTGAGAACCTTTAATTATCTTTATAACTAAAAATGTACGAGTTAGTTGATTTCGAAATCAGTTATCTAGCCAGTTTATAGTAAAAGAGATTTTAGATATATTACATCCAATAAATATTATAATAAAAGATTTTCACCAGCTATTATTACTATATACTATACTATTACTATTATTATTACTGTAGAATATTAACCAAAATGCCCAAAAAATATTTTGCTGCATATTGTGTCATATAAATATTATGTCTTGAAAGAAGATTAAGAAGCAAGCAGCGATAGTATTTTATTGACTAAAAGATAATAGTTAATAAAATAGGATTGGCGTCTATGTGGATATGATGTAATAAACTTGTCCATATTCACTATATAAGTAGACTACACATATCGAATTGAAATGTTAAAGTCTGAAAAGATATCATTGGTAGATAGAAATCATAGGAAATGGATAGAAATAAATTTTTATAGGAGGAACTGATCGATTATAGATTGTTATTTAAGTAAAACCTTAATAAGATAACGAAAGCAAGAAGTAACAATAATGATATTACTGCAATACCTCTTTTTTTGCCTAATTGTTTAACAATTGAAGAAACAGGATCTTATTAGACAAGACCTGATACATCATATTATTTTAATTTTATTGCTATACCTTGAAATCAATCGTTTGAATGATATTGTCAATGATTTATGTTAAAAAATTTTATTACATTTCTATAAATTAAAATTTTTAAAAGCTTAAATGATAATAAGACAATTATGTTATTTGATTTTTTGTTTAATTTAGTTATTGCAAGAAATATTGTTTAATCTTTGGTCATGCGCGTCTTAACTAATTATAATAGCGGTCGCGCGGCAGCAATTTGCTGCCATGTAGTTCCCTAATTATTTTCGACACTTTTTTAATCATTGATTAATTGTATCGTTATTTGTTTTGTTAAAAAATAAAAAGCTTTATTAATTTAACTAATTTTTATAAATTTTATAAAAAAAACTTTTATTTATTTGATCATTACAATTTGTACATACAATATTAGATTTAGAATGTTGTTAAGTGGATTTTAAGTAACTTAGGATTTTCGTCTTCTTGATGAGTGACTGGTTGCTTCTTCTGAAATATCTCAAATATCCTGAACTCGGCTATATCACGTGGAAGGTGGAAGTGTTTTGATTTGTGATCGTGTGTGAAGGTATTCTTTCATAATGCCTCCTTTTAAGTAATTTTTCAGAATTTGGCATTTATCTCGCCAATAGTCATTAAATTATAGAATATAACACAAGGCCAACTTTTTTGTAATTCATGAAACACTGTAGGATAAACATAATTTATCCAAATTATCAACCCCTCCTTTTGTTTGGTTGTAGTCTAAAATCAACTGTGGTTTTTTCCGTGTCAACTTTACTTTCATAGACCATAATAATATGACTGACTTACATTTACGGGGTGCATAAGAGGTAACCATATAATCTTTTTGAAATCCAAATATGTTAATTTAAACTGATCTTGATTTATATGGAAGAAATTCTTGAGGAATTTCTCTCTTATTTTTCTCCAGCGTCTCAAGCAAAGTAACTTTCTCCTTCAATAAATATCTAACTAATGGAATGCTGGTTGTTATGGGTTGTTATGTTTCTTCCCATCATTTCTTGGAATATATTAGACATTTTTCAACATCAAAGGGCGGATTTGATACGTTGTATGGGCCACTTTCTGCTTACTGCCATATATCTCTAAATTTGCGGTATAAAATGTTCGGGCATCACATAACGCATACATTTTTATCCCGTACTTAGCAGGTTTGTTGGGTATACATTGTATTGTACACTTATCTATAAAGGGATGGAGCATTTCATCAATTGCTGTATACTATGACAAATTGTGTAAGTTTTGACAATTATTTATAAATTGATCAAAAAACAATCTAATGGCCGACAGCTTATTTTACACTCTCTTTTACATCTTTCGCCGCTTGTGTATTTATCATCAAATCTCTACGAAGGTGCAATGAATAGGAAACGTTTATATCTCATAACTACTTAACAAATTTCAATCCCAGTGCCATCTATTTTCCAAAGTTAAATCACATTTGTGTGATTGCCGTGCTTTATGCCAATTAAATAGATAAGTCCGAAGAATGCCAAGAACTCACCCCTGTCCACACTCCTGCAATCTCTGTCTCTCAAATATTGCTTTTTATTTCTATGTTCATTTATATATAAATTGGTAAAAATTGGAACGTCATCAACCATATCAATATTGACAATAGTAAAAAACGCATCGATTTCTGTTTTTATTTGACGTGCAGTTTCTTTCAATGCAGGTGGTACTCTTATTATGTTTTGTTGCTTTGTCTTAGACGTGACAAGAGAAGTTTTATACCACTTACTTGTTTTATCCTGGCCAATGAATGCATCTTCAATGTTTTCGTAAAACACGTCTGACGTAATATGTTATTAAGTTAAGTTATACATGCTCTGAACATGTATCGTCTTGGTTCTCCTCAATTTGTTGCTCATCCAAATCACTATCACTGTCCAATATCGTATCCATTTCGTCTTCAATATCTGTCATTTATCTGTAAAATATCGGAGCATTAAGACCAAAAATCTAAATCTGGTTTTTTATTCTTTTTAAAATAATTAAATGTTGTGACTAGTTTTATCTAGTGATTATAGTTATTCTAATTTAAATACAATAAAATATCGTAATAAATAAGAAATGCCTTTTAAACATGTGATTGACGCTGGAGATACCTCAACTTTTCACTTTTTATTTTGTTTTTGCTCTAGTCTAAAGGAAGAAAATACTGAAAAGATCATACGCCTTATCATCATACAATCCATAGTGAATCTTGGTCTGCTTCAGGATCAGCTTCCATTTTATCCCATTCTTTGTCTTGGTTTTCCAATTTGGTACTCTTGACATTCTTTTTTTTTCACCTGGTTCTTCAATAGTGCTTTGAACCTCCCTCTCCTTCTAACTCTATCTGTTCTTTGGTTATAAACGTAATCTGGTGGCTACATCTCGTTCGTTCTCTCTATGTGATCTAGCCACCGAAACCTGTTGATTTTGAAGGACCCAGTAACATCAAGTTCACTATAAAGGCGATACAGGCCAAAATTATAGCTCCAGCGCCATAATCCGTTTTATTACATGCCTTTATAAATATGTCTGAGGATTTTACGTTCCAAACATCCTAAACATTCTTCATCGCTTTTTGGCATTATCCTATTTCTGACGCGTAGGTTAGGATATAAATATTTTCATTCTTTTTTAATAATGCTTGTTAAAAGTTTCTTTAATCCAAAATATGCTCTATTTGTGAGATAAATTCTCACTCTGTTAATTTCTGCACTTAGTACATTAGTCTGGTTTATTTTTGTACCCAGATATATGTACTCTTTTACACCATTAAGAGTATATGTTTAAATCGTTAGATCTGCTTTGTTACTTGCCAATTTCATATACCTACTTCGTTTTACTAGTATTAACCTGTATAAACCATTATTTTTGTTGCTGCTTTTAAAGTTTTGAACAATTGGACCAGGTCCACCTTTATTCTAGCTATGATGTCGATCTCATCGACGTACGCTATTATTTGTACACTTCGATTAATAATGGTTTCTCTTGTTGTTATCGTATATTCTCTAATAGCTTTTTTCTATTAGCAGTATCAATGCACGGCAATTACATGGTCACGGCTTATTATTTGTCTGCTCTCTTCCACTCTTACATTTTCGACACCATTCCTAACAGTTGGATACGCTAAACATACGTTTCCATACACTTTTTGCATTCGCGTATGAATTTGCAATTGTTACAAACCATCAGCATACAAACAATGAATGATCGCAATCTGATTATATTTGGACGGATTGTTTGACACGCAATCAAATAAAAATGATAGGAACTGATCAGTATGAGGTTTACAAACGTCACTAACATTGCAAAACGTCAGTTGAATGATTACAATTGTTTCCAAAGCTACCAAGGCTAACCTGACCCAAGATGGGTTTTAATTGAACAATCGTATAATTTTCATTGGCAAAAATATTACACAGATAGTTTATAATAGTCGAATATTGTTCATTTAATAAAATATCGTTAACAATATCATTCACTTAAAGATTTTAATTAATTTCTTTGTCAGTTACTTTGAATTCATATAATTTTCTGGTGAAAATCCTTAGCAGGAACTAATATATCTTTACCATTATTTTTATACGTAATATACTATAATCAAATTATAATCTTGATTCGTATAATCAAAGATAGTACGTTAGGTAACAGCAATAAATAATCTAATTCATCTAATTTATATTACTACCTATATTGGTACATATTCCACAAAATATAGTAATTTTTATGTTAATTTTTGGTTATTCTTAAATGATCGTGTTCCATAAGACAATTTAATCATTAAAATGGCGTATGTAAGAATGTTGTATGCACATATCATAATAGAATTTATACTTTCCTATACATAACGGCTGAAGTGTGTACAATAATAAAGTAAAACCTCGACCATTTACATCCCTTATCTAGCTGACAAATGGTTTGTAGAATATTGTATATCGTCTGAACAGTAATTTGTTCTATTTCGTTTTAGAATTGCTTTTAGCAATAAAGAAATTATGATTTAAGTTTAAATTGTTTATTAGTAAATGTCTTAAAAATTATATTTTTGGTTTCATTTAAATCTGGTAGGGCGTTTTGTCAACAATAAGATATAGTTAAAGTATATTCTTCCTTTTCTACTGGTATAAATCTGTCGATCTGTTGATTTCGATAGTGATATTATAAAGATAAAATTTTCATTTTTTTTTCGAAAAAATTTTCCTCTCGAATTTTTTCTTCGTTTATTTTTTTTTTTTTACTTAACAATATTCTAACGTAGTTTTTAGAGTTTCTTTTTAAATTATCTCTTGACTTTACGGTTACCATTATTAAAATACATATACATACAAGCATAAAATACAATAAAATGACTAGATAATCATCAGTCCATCAGTGACCGTTATAAAAATGCAGTTAAATCTGTAAAAACTTTGCTTGGGGCCGACGTTTCGTCTGACTACAGTGTATTGTTGGCCGAATGAAAATTAAAACTTAAACGAATAAAAGAACAGCGATCTTCTAACAAACTGTATATTGATTGTATCAGAAACATCAGACAGGTGATTGCATACAATTTAGATGGCAATTTTGATAATCACGAACAAGAATCTATTTGGGGTCATCAAAACGATTATAAACAGCCCAAATCCAAACTTAAGATAACAATCGAAAAAAGCAATAGTGGATGAACGATAAGATTTTAAATCTAATGGACCAAATAACATTTATCAAGTTGCGATCCTTGCTGGGCTGCAGTGATCTCAGTTTGGAAACCAAGATGCGGATATTGAGATGCTACATTCTTCCAGTGTTACTATATGGAGTTGAGGCCTGGACACTGACGCAAGCCACAGAAAAGCGGATTGAAGCCTTCGAGATGTGGATCTACAGGAGGATACTAAAAATATCGTATGTGGACCATGTCACCAACGTTGAGGTCCTACAGCGCATGACAAAAGAAAAAGAAATGCTTAATTTAGTGAAAGAACGTAAGCTTAAGTACCTCGGAATTCTTCAACTCGTTATGCAGGGTAAAAGATTTGGCAGGAGAAGACTGGGACACCCTCGTATCTCGTGGTTGAAAAACCTGCGACAATGGTTTGGGATGACCTCCTCGGAGCTGTTTCGCAGAGCAGTCAACAAAACCATGATAGCCTTGGTGATCGCCAACATCCGGACCGGATAAGTCACTAAAGAAGAAGAATGACCAAAGACGCAAATTTTATAATCAAAACGTCGAAATATATAAACAAATTAATAAGGAGATAAGGACCAAAATACGAGCTTCAAAATAAGCATACTTCGAAAAAAAATGTTTGGAAATTAAAGAGATGCAGTAAATAAAGTAGTTGGTCAGTATTATCACAGTACAAAAGTCAGTAAAAAATATACAAATAACATCGTTGATAGAGACAGTTAACTGATTATCACTGATCTGGATAAAATAGACAGATGGAAAGAGTATATTGAGGAACTGTTTAATGATGAAAGATCCATTCTTGAAAAAAGAAGTAGTGGCAGAACCTGACATAACTATGGATAAAACTGAACGATCAATAGGATTAGCAAAGACCAGAAAAGCGACTGGACCAAATGAAATACCACGATAAATATTAAAGCTCTTTAAAAGTTCAGGTAAAAGATCTCTTATTTATCTTGTTAATAAAATTTATGAAACTGGCAAAATACCAACGGAATGGACGTGTCAACTTTTGTGGCGATACCTATAAAGCAAATACGAAAAAATGTAGTAACTACCGAACCATCAGCTTGGTGAGCCTTGTTGTAAAAATATTTCTCGATTTTTTTTACTCAACGATGTATCAAAAAATAGAAGAACAACTAAGTGACTCAGTTTGGGTTCCAAAATAAACTTGGATCTAAAGAAGCACTATTTAGTATTTAGGTTATGGTACAGAGATGCAGAGAGGTCGGTCATCCAGTTTATATGTATTTTATTGACTTTGATAAGGCCTTTGTAAAAGAATAACACATACTGAAATGAAAGCCATTCTTCAGCAGGTAGATAGTGATGATAAAGATCTACGTATCATTAAAAATTTTTACTAGAATCATAAGGATTGGCCGGGATA